>NC_056447.1:57728449-57780949 GCF_018296145.1 Oncorhynchus tshawytscha | reverse complement strand
CAGCCATAAGACTCCTGAACACCTTCTATCCCCAGCCATAAGACTCCTGAACACCTTCTATCCCCAGCCATAAGACTCCTGAACACCTTCTATCCCCCAGCCATAAGACTCCTGAACACCTTCTATCCCCCAGCCATAAGACTCCTGAACACCTTCTATCCCCAGCCATAAGACTCCTGAACACCTTCTATCCCCCAGCCATAAGACTCCGGAACACCTTCTATTCCCCAGCCATAAGACTCCGGAACACCTTCTATCCCCCAAGCCATAAGACTGCTGAACACCTTCTATCCCCCAGCCATAAGACTGCTGAACACCTTCTATCCCCAAGCCATAAGACTCTGGAAGAACAGTACATCTCCAGTGATGATCTCAGTTTGTGGAAGAACAGGATATCTCCAGTGATGATTTCAGTTTGTGGAAGAACAGTACATCTCCAGTGATGATTTCAGTTTGTGGAAGAACAGTATATGTGACATTTTGCATGACTCTTGTAAGATGTCCTTTTTTAACACCTGATATGATGTTTTAAGTACTTTCAAGTACAGATGCCCTTCATGTAAATAACTTAAATGCAATATGTAGTTAATTAATTTGTATGGAGGTTCATTTTAAGGTGGTCTATCAACTTTTGCACTGAGGACTTTTCTCAAAAGTCTCATTTAAAATGAAGCCCTCAATGTGAACATACCATAGAATAACTACAACAATAGAATACAATGAATTCAATCAAATCCAGCACAACTTGTAAATATCAAATATGGATCAATGTGATGTGCCAATATGCATGTCCATTATGCAGGTCCCGAAGGTCAATATTACAAAACGTTCAGAAAACCATTCTCTTTGTGTTTAACACTATGATCAGCAATTAAGTTGTGAATTGGGTTAAACCCATGCTAAAGGCAAGAAATGTCCTTCTGCACTGAGGTGACAGCAGTAAAATAAGTATTAACTGCTTAGAGTTAATGCTAAATGTGGTGACAGAGAGACACTGTATATTGTAATGAATAAAAAAAGGGAATCAAGATCAAATGAATACTCACATACTGTATGTGATGACTTATGTTTTTAATTCATTCAGATTAAAAAAGGTTCAAATGATCACACACACAAAATAATTATCAACAGAACACATTGTACATAACATTTTCTACACTAGGAACAACATCTTAAAATTAAATGAATTCAATATATTGTGCTGGTTCAAATCATACACAAATTGATTCACATAGAAAACACCTACGATACATTTAATTTCCTACAATAGGGGTGACATGTCTTCTGAAATGTATTCAGATTCAACATACTACAGTATACAGGTTCAGGGGATCATAAACTCACAGAAAAAACAGTTAATTATGTAGCTTAGTTTAACAACAAATGATTCACTCTGCAGTGATTTATAAAAAGAGCATGCAGCAGCTGGCAAGTAGTTGAGCATGGTCATCAGATCTTGGTACCTGTTTTTTTTTGATGGGCAGAGGACTCTCATGAGCTCTAGGGTAGTGGCTTGTGAAATAGTGAGGTTGAGGTGTAGCTCCTTGTTTTGGTTTGGAGATCAGCCACGATTTCCATCCCTCAAATAGACTGTGGCTCTGTCTGGCGCACAGATTCCAAGGATCCTCAACTGAAATTAGAACAGAAACATTTTAAGTTCCTGACATCAATAACAACTTTCACAGTCAAGCATTAGGATATTTTATTGTTAGAACAACATGTTGCATGTTGATGGGATGTTAGTAAACTATTCTCTGTTCAATACCTGTGACTTTTAATCACCTCACTGAGGTGATCTGTAGTCCAGCTGGTCGCTTGAGGACAGAATCTGGGAGGTGCCTGAAGTCTTCACATTGCATCCTCATCACCTTGAATGGTTTTGCTGGTTGTGCTTCAAGTATCATCTTTGAAACATCATCAGGTGTATGAAGGACTGACACCTTGCGCCTCTTCTCGATGGTGGCAAAAGATCGATCACAAGGAAGAAAAGAATGACCAGAGACCATGAACTTCTGCTCAACTTGGGTAAAGTAACCCATAGAGACGAGCATCGACATCAGATTGAGCATCCGGCAGTTGTTATTCTGCCCACAGCATCTGTCACTGAATATGATCAACTTGCGCACCTCTGGTTTGGTGAGTGGCGTTAATGTTGTCTTCACCCACTTCATTATGCAGCTTGCCACCTCAATGGACCCTCGGTGTGCAATCCCTCTCTGTTTATTATCTATGCATAGTCACTTTACTTCAACCTACATGGACATATTACCTCAATTACCTCGACTAACCGGTGCCCCTGTATATAGCCTCCACATTGACTCTGTACCGGTACCCCCTGTATATAGCCTCCACATTGACTCTGTACCAGTACCCCCTGTATATAGCCTCCACATTGACTCTGTACCGGTACCCCCTGTATATAGCCTCCACATTGACTCTGTACCGGTACCCCTGTATATAGCCTCCACATTGACTCTGTACGAGTACCCCTGTATATAGCCTCCACATTGACTCTGTACCGGTACCCCCTGTATATAGCCTCCACATTGACTCTGTACCGGTACCCCCTGTATATAGCCTCCACATTGACTCTGTACCGGTACCCCTGTATATAGCCTCCACATTGACTCTGTACCGGTACCCCCTGTATATAGCCTCCACATTGACTCTGTACCGGTACCCCCTGTATATAGCCTCCACATTGACTCTGTACCGGTACACCCTGTATATAGCCTCCACATTGACTCTGTACCAGTACCCCTGTATATAGCCTCCACATTGACTCTGTACCAGTACCCCCTGTATATAGCCTCCACATTGACTCTGTACCGGTACACCCTGTATATAGCCTCCACATTGACTCTGTACCGGTACACCCTGTATTTAGCCTCCACATTGACTCTGTACCGGTACACCCTGTATATAGCCTCCACATTGACTCTGTACCAGTACCCCTGTATATAGCCTCCACATTGACTCTGTACCAGTACCCCTGTATATAGCCTCCACATTGACTCTGTACCGGTACCCCCTGTATATAGCCTCCACATTGACCCTGTACTGGTACCCCTGTATTTAGCCTCCACATTGACTCTGTACCAGTACCCCCTGTATATAGCCTCTACATTGACTCTGTACCAGTACCCCCTGTATATAGCCTCCACATTGACTCTGTACCAGTACCCCCTGTATATAGCCTCCACATTGACACTGTACTGTAATACCCTGTATATAGCCTCCACATTGACTCTGTACCGTAATACCCTGTATATAGTCTCCACATTGACTCTGTACCGTAATACCCTGTATATAGTCTCCATATTGACTCTGTACCGTAATACCCTGTATATAGTCTCCATATTGACTCTGTACCGTAATACCCTGTATATAGCCTCCACATTGACTCTGTACCGTAATACCCTGTATATAGCCTCCATATTGACTCTGTACCGTAATACCCTGTATATAGCCTCCACATTGACTCTGTACCGTAATACCCTGTATATAGCCTCCACATTGACTCTGTACCGTAATACCCTGTATATAGCCTCCACATTGACTCTGTACCGTAATACCCTGTATATAGCCTCGCTACTGCTCTTTTTCTGTTGCTACTTAATTATTTGTGTTGACTAACGGTAACGTTGAAGGCATGTTATTATTTTACCGTTTTGATAGCCTAACAGTAAAATGTGGATAAAAGTACGAACACTTTAAAATAGTGAATGCGAGGTATGAAGTAATTAAGGATTTTCTGCTTTTCAAATGTGGCAACATTTCTACAATGTAGAGTTAACTCCTGAATCAATTTTTAATTTAGTCAAGAAGATCAAATGAGCCAGACCCACCAAAGACCCCACTGAGGGGGATCAGAGATGGTAACCTCCTCTTTACCAGATAGGTGGACACTACAGTACTACTGAGGTGGACACTACAGTACTACTAAGCTGGATCAGAGATGGTAACCTCCTCTTTACCAGATAGGTGGACACTACAGTACTACTGAGGGGGACACTACAGTACCACTGAGAGGGATCAGAGATGGTAACCTCCTCTTTACCAGATAGGTGGACACTACAGTACTACTGAGGGGGACACTACAGTACCACTGAGGTGGATCAGAGATGGTGACCTCCTCTTTACCAGGTGGACACTACAGTACTACTGAGGGGGACACTACAGTACTACTAAGCTGGATCAGAGATGGTAACCTCCTCTTTTCCAGATAGGTGGACATTACAGTACTACTGAGGGGGACACTACAGTACTACTAAGCTGGATCAGAGATGGTAACCTCCCCTTTTCCAGATAGGTGGACACTACAGGACTACTGAGGTGGACAGTACAGTACCACTGAGGGGGATCAGAGATGTTGACCTCCTCTTTACTAGGTGGACACTACAGTACTACTGAGGGGGATCAGAGATGGTGACCTCCTCTTTACTAGGTAGGTGGACACTACAGTACTACTGAGGGGACACTACAGTACCACTGAGGGGGATCAGAGATGTTGACCTCCTCTTTACCAGGTGGACACTACAGTACCACTGACTGGGGGATCAGATGGTGACCTCCTCTTTACCAGGTGGACACTACAGTACTACTGAGGGGATCAGAGATGGTGACCTCCTCTTTACCAGGTGGACACTACAGTACTACTGAGGGGGATCAGAGATGGTGACCTCCTCTTTACTAGGTAGGTGGACACTACAGTACTACTGAGGGGGACACTACAGTACCACTGAGGGGGATCAGAGATGTTGACCTCCTCTTTACCAGGTGGACACTACAGTACCACTGAGGGGGATCAGATGGTGACCTCCTCTTTACCAGGTGGACACTACAGTACTACTGAGGGGGATCAGAGATGGTGACCTCCTCTTTACCAGGTGGACACTACAGTACTACTGAGGGGGATCAGAGATGGTGACCTCCTCTTTACTAGGTAGGTGGACACTACAGTACTACTGAGGGGGACACTACAGTACCACTGAGGGGGATCAGAGATGTTGACCTCCTCTTTACCAGGTGGACACTACAGTACCACTGAGGGGGATCAGATGTTGACCTCCTCTTTACCAGGTGGACACTACAGTACCACTGAGGGGGATCAGATGGTGACCTCCTCTTTACCAGGTGGACACTACAGGACTACTGAGGGGGATCAGATGGTGATCTCCTCTTTACCAGGTGGACACTACAGTACTACTGAGGGGGATCAGATGGTGATCTCCTCTTTACCAGGTGGACTCTACAGTACTACTGAGGGGGATCAGATGGTGATCTCCTCTTTACCAGGTGGACACTACAGGACTACTGAGGGGGATCAGAGATGGTGACCTTCTCTTTACCAGGTTTATTGACTATACAGTTTTAGTCTGTGCACCACAATACTAAGAGATGGTACAGGACCCTGTTTTTACATTTAATTGACATTGCATTGACCAGCTACTATATCATGTCCAACAAACTCTGCCTATCGTCTTTCCGTAAGGTGCAATACACATGATGGCCTGTAGGTGGGCACCTAGTCCAACTAACTGAGTTTGGGGTCACTGGGGTGACCCTCTGTGACATTAGAAAATGCTGTGACCTGTGACGGACAGACATGGAAATTCTTTGTGATTGGTCTTTTTGTTCTGTTGAAGATGGATGTGGACAGGATGATGTGGACAGAGTCATGTGGACAGAATGACGTGGACAGGATGACGTGGACAGGATGACGTGGACAGGATGACGTGGACAGAATGACGTGGACAGAATGTTGGGCGGCAGGTAGCCTAGTGGTTAGAGCATTGGGGAAGCAACTGAAAGGTTGCAAGATCAAATCCCCGAGCTGACAAGGTAAAAATCTGTCGTTCTGCCCCTGAACAAGGCAGTTAACGCACTGTTCCTAGACCGTCATTGTAAGCAATAATTTATTCTTAACTGACTTGCCTAGTTAAATGTGGACAGAATGTAAATAGCTGTTTGTTTGAATTATATTTTTGTCCCCTATATCTTATAGCGGACCTCAAGACCTGGGGGAACCACAACGTGATAGTGGTACTCAAGACCTGACCTAAGACAGGGACTTTTTACTAGGATTAAATGTCAGGAATTGTGAAAAACTGAGTTTAAATGTATTTGGCGAAGGTGTATGTAAACTTCCAATTCAACTGTAGGTAGGGGTAAAGTGACTATGCATAGATAATGAATAGATTTTCACAGGACATTCTATTCTACGTTGATTCAACTAAATTTCATTGAAATGACATGGGTTGAACAATGTCTACATAAGGTTGCAAATGAGAAAACACTGGTACAACCTCTGACGAAGGCCTTGTGGGCGATACGTAAAGCTTCATAAAGAGCAGATCCCATCCATGGTGTAGCCTAGTAATGTTTTTGGTGGAATAGAAAATGTAAAGGTTGTTCATCATTTCTCATTGTTATAAAATTACAATGTCTGCTTTTGCCGACACGTTGTCTCAAGAACAAGTTCTATTTTGAATAACCTCCAGCAGTTAGACGTACCTTTTTCAAGTTGCAGTGATGAGACAAGACTGTAACTACCAATACCATGAAATTGGGGAGAAAAAAAGGGTTCAAAAAATAGAAAAATAATTGTGAATGCTAATTATTCACTTTTAACTGAGAAATGTCCAAACTGCATCTGCATCATTTGATCTAAATCAGTTTCATGGGAATATGCATTTGTTAAATGACTGTTTCATGAGAAAATTTAGAGCAGAAGGTGTTGACAAACTTCATCGCCTTCCTATATTTTGCCTTCATGTATTTTGGGGCGATTGCGACTTATAGTGCCACTCCAAGCACTCCCTTCCTGAGTTACAGTTTATAGTGCCACTCCAAGCACTCCCCCCCTGAGTTACAGTTTATAGTGCCACTCCAAGTTATTTTTAATTTTAATTTTATTTTATTTAACCAGGCTTCCTGCTTGTTTATTTTTTAATGTTTTATTTCACCTTTATTTAACCAGGTAGGCTATTTGAGAACAAGTTCTCATTTATAACTGCGACCTGGCCAAGATAAAGCATAGCAGTGTGAACAGACAACACAGAGTTACACATGGAGTAAACAATTAACAAGTCAATAACACAGTAGAAAAAAAGAGAGTCTATATACATTGTGTGCAAAAGGCATGAGGAGGTAGGCGAATAATTACAATTTTGCAGATTAACACTGGAGTGATAAATGATCAGATGGTCATGTACAGGTAGAGATACTGGTGTGCAAAAGAGCAGAAAAGTAAATAAATATAAACAGTATGGGGATGAGGTAGGTAAAATTGGGTGGGCTATTTACCGATAGACTATGTACAGCTGCAGCGATCGGTTAGCTGCTCAGATAGCAGATGTTTGAAGTTGGTGAGGGAGATAAAAGTCTCCAACTTCAGCGATTTTTGCAATTCGTTCCAGTCACAGACAGCAGAGAACTGGCACGAAAGGTGGCCAAATAAGGTGTTGGCTTTAGGGATGATCAGTGAGATGCACCTGCTGGAGCGCGTGCTACGGATGGGTGTTGCCATCGTGACCAGTGAACTGAGATAAGGCGGAGCTTTACCTAGCATGGACTTGTAGATGACCTGGAGCCAGTGGGTCTGGCGACGAATATGTAGCGAGGGCCACCCGACTAGAGCATGCAGGTCGCAGTGGTGGGTGGTATAAGGTGTTTTAGTAACAAAACGGATGGCACTGTGATAAACTGCATCCAGTTTGTTGAGTAGAGTATTGGAAGCTATTTTGTAGATGACATCGCCGAAGTCGAGGATCGGTAAGATAGTCAGTTTTACTAGGGTAAGTTTGGCAGCGTGAGTGAAGGAGGCTTTGTTGCGGAATAGAAAGCCGACTCTAGATTTGATTTTAGATTGGAGATGTTTGATATGAGTCTGTAAGGAGAGTTTACAGTCTAGCCAGACACCAAGGTACTTATAGATGTCCACATATTCAAGGTCGGAACCATCCAGGGTGGTGATGCTAGTCGGGCGTGCGGGTGCAGGCAGCGAACGGTTGAAAAGCATGCATTTGGTTTTACTAGCGTTTAAGAGCAGTTGGAGGCCACGGAAGTAGTGTTGTATGGCATTGAAGCTCGTTTGGAGGTTAGATAGCACAGTGTCCATGGACGGGCCGGAAGTATACAGAATGGTGTCGTCTGCGTAGAGGTGGATCAAGGAATCGCCCGCAGCAAGAGCAACATCAGTTTATAGTGCCGCTCCAAGCACTCCCTTCCTGAGTTACAGTTTATAGTGCCGCTCCAAGCACTCCCTTCCTGAGTTACAGTTTATAGTGCCACTCCAAGCACTCCCCCCCTGAGTTACAGTTTATAGTGCCACTCCAAGCACTCCCCGAATTACAGTTTATAGTGCCACTCCAAGCACTCCCCCTGAGTTACAGTTTATAGTGCCACTCCAAGCACTCCCCCTGAGTTACAGTTTATAGTGCCACTCCAAGCACTCCCCCTGAGTTACAGTTTATAGTGCCACTCCAAGCACTCCCCCTGAGTTACAGTTTATAGTGCCACTCCAAGCACTCCCTTCCTGAGTTACAGTTTATAGTGCCGCTCCAAGCACTCCCTTCCTGAGTTACAGTTTATAGTGCCACTCCAAGCACTCCCCCTGAGTTACAGTTTATAGTGCCACTCCAAGCACTCCCCCTGGGTTACAGTTTATAGTGCCACTCCAAGCACTCCCTTCCTGAGTTACAGTTTATAGTGCCGCTCCAAGCACTCCCTTCCTGAGTTACAGTTTATAGTGCCGCTCCAAGCACTCCCTTCCTGAGTTACAGTTTATAGTGCCGCTCCAAGCACTCCCTTCCTGAGTTACAGTTTATAGTGCCACTCCAAGCACTCCCCCTGAGTTACAGTTTATAGTGCCACTCCAAGCACTCCCCCTGAGTTACAGTTTATAGTGCCACTCCAAGCACTCCCTTCCTGAGTTACAGTTTATAGTGCCACTCCAAGCACTCCCCCTGAGTTACAGTTTATAGTGCCGCTCCAAGCACTCCCTTCCTGAGTTACAGTTTATAGTGCCACTCCAAGCACTCCCCCTGAGTTACAGTTTATAGTGCCACTCCAAGCACTCCCTTCCTGAGTTACAGTTTATAGTGCCACTCCAAGCACTCCCCCTGAGTTACAGTTTATAGTGCCACTCCAAGCACTCCCTGAGTTACAGTTTATAGTGCCGCTCCAAGCACTCCCCCTGAGTTACAGTTTATAGTGCCACTCCAAGCACTCCCCCTGAGTTACAGTTTATAGTGCCACTCCAAGCACTCCCTGAGTTACAGTTTATAGTGCCGCTCCAAGCACTCCCCCTGAGTTACAGTTTATAGTGCCACTCCAAGCACTCCCCCTGAGTTACAGTTTATAGTGCCACTCCAAGCACTCCCTTCCTGAGTTACAGTTTATAGTGCCGCTCCATGCACTCCCCCTGAGTTACAGTTTATAGAGCCACTCCAAGCACTCCCTTCCTGAGTTACAGTTTATAGTGCCACTCCAAGCACTCCCTTCCTGAGTTACAGTTTATAGTGCCACTCCAAGCACTCACCCCCTGAGTTACAGTTTATAGTGCCACTCCAAGCACTCCCTGAGTTACAGTTTATAGTGCCGCTCCAAGCACTCCCCCTGAGTTACAGTTTATAGTGCCACTCCAAGCACTCCCTTCCTGAGTTACAGTTTATAGTGCCACTCCAAGCACTCCCCCTGAGTTACAGTTTATAGTGCCACTCCAAGCACTCCCCCTGAGTTACAGTTTATAGTGCCACTCCAAGCACTCCCTTCCTGAGTTACAGTTTATAGTGCCGCTCCATGCACTCCCTTCCTGAGTTACAGTTTATAGTGCCACTCCAAGCACTCACCCCTGAGTTACAGTTTATAGTGCCACTCCAAGCACTCCCTGAGTTACAGTTTATAGTGCCACTCCAAGCACTCCCTGAGTTACAGTTTATAGTGCCACTCCAAGCACTCCCTTCCTGAGTTACAGTTTATAGTGCCACTCCAAGCACTCCCTTCCTGAGTTACAGTTTATAGTGCCACTCCAAGCACTCCCTTCCTGAGTTACAGTTTATAGTGCCACTCCAAGCACTCCCTTCCTGAGTTACAGTTTATAGTGCCACTCCAAGCACTCCCCCTGAGTTACAGTTTATAGTGCCGCTCCAAGCACTCCCCCTGAGTTACAGTTTATAGTGCCACTCCAAGCACTCCCCCTGAGTTACAGTTTATAGTGCCACTCCAAGCACTCCCCCATGAGTTACAGTTTATAGTGCCACTCCAAGCACTCCCTTCCTGAGTTACAGTTTATAGTGCCACTCCAAGCACTCCCCCTGAGTTACAGTTTATAGTGCCACTCCAAGCACTCCCCCTGAGTTACAGTTTATAGTGCCACTCCAAGCACTCTCTTCCTGAGTTACAGTTTATAGTGCCACTCCAAGCACTCCCTTCCTGAGTTACAGTTTATAGTGCCACTCCAAGCACTCCCCCTGAGTTACAGTTTATAGTGCCACTCCAAGCACTCCCTTCCTGAGTTACAGTTTATAGTGCCACTCCAAGCACTCCCTTCCTGAGTTACAGTTTATAGTGCCACTCCAAGCACTCCCTTCCTGAGTTACAGTTTATAGTGCCACTCCAAGCACTCCCCCCCTCAGTTACAGTTTATAGTGCCACTCCAAGCACTCCCCCCCTGAGTTACAGTTTATAGTGCCACTCCAAGTTATTTTTAATTTTAATTTAATTTAATTTAACCAGGCTTCCTGCTTGTTTATTTTTTAATGTTTTATTTCACCTTTATTTAACCAGGTAGGCTAGTTGAGAACAAGTTCTCATTTATAACTGCGACCTGGCCAAGATAAAGCATAGCAGTGTGAACAGACAACACAGAGTTACACATGGAGTAAACAATTAACAAGTCAATAACACAGTAGAAAAAAAGAGAGTCTATATACATTGTGTGCAAAAGGCATGAGGAGGTAGGCGAATAATTACAATTTTGCAGATTAACACTGGAGTGATAAATGATCAGATGGTCATGTACAGGTAGAGATACTGGTGTGTAAAAGAGCAGAAAAGTAAATAAATATAAACAGTATGGGGATGAGGTAGGTAAAATTGGGTGGGCTATTTACCGATAGACTATGTACAGCTGCAGCGATCGGTTAGCTGCTCAGATAGCAGATGTTTGAAGTTGTTGAGGGAGATAAAAGTCTCCAACTTCAGCGATTTTTGCAATTCGTTCCAGTCACAGACAGCAGAGAACTGGAACGAAAGGTGGCCAAATGAGGTGTTGGCTTTAGGGATGATCAGTGAGATGCACCTGCTGGAGCGCGTGCTACGGATGGGTGTTGCCATCGTGACCAGTGAACTGAGATAAGGCGGAGCTTTACCTAGCATGGACTTGTAGATGACCTGGAGCCAGTGGGTCTGGCGACGAATATATAGCGAGGGCCAGCCGACTAGAGCATGCAGGTCGCAGTGGTGGGTGGTATAAGGTGTTTTAGTAACAAAACGGATGGCACTGTGATAAACTGCATCCAGTTTGTTGAGTAGAGTATTGGAAGCTATTTTGTAGATGACATCGCCGAAGTCGAGGATCGGTAGGATAGTCAGTTTTACTAGGGTAAGTTTGGCAGCGTGAGTGAAGGAGGCTTTGTTGCGGAATAGAAAGCCGACTCTAGATTTGATTTTAGATTGGAGATGTTTGATATGAGTCTGTAAGGAGAGTTTACAGTCTAGCCAGACACCTAGGTACTTATAGATGTCCACATATTCAAGGTCGGAACCATCCAGGGTGGTGATGCTAGGCGGGCGTGCGGGTGCAAGCAGCGAATGGTTGAAAAGCATGCATTTGGTTTTACTAGCGTTTAAGAGCAGTTGGAGGCCACGGAAGTAGTGATGTATGGCATTGAAGCTCGTTTGGAGGTTAGATAGCACAGTGTCCATGGACGGGCCGGAAGTACAGAATGGTGTCGTCTGCGTAGAGGTGGATGAAGGAATTGCCCGCAGCAAGAGCAACATCAGTTTTAGTGCCACTCCAAGCACTCCCCCCCTGAGTTACAGTTTATAGTGCCACTCCAAGCACTCCCTTCCTGAGTTGCAGTTTATAGTGCCACTCCAAGCACTCCCCCCCTGAGTTACAGTTTATAGTGCCACTCCAAGCACTCCCTTCCTGAGTTACAGTTTATAGTGCCACTCCAAGCACTCCCTTCCTGAGTTACAGTTTTAGTGCCACTCCAAGCACTCCCCCTGAGTTGCAGTTTATAGTGCCACTCCAAGCACTCCCCCTGAGTTACAGTTTATAGTGCCACTCCAAGCACTCCCTTCCTGAGTTACAGTTTATAGTGCCACTCCAAGCACTCCCTTCCTGAGTTACAGTTTTAGTGCCACTCCAAGCACTCCCCCTGAGTTACAGTTTATAGTGCCACTCCAAGCACTCCCCCTGAGTTACAGTTTATAGTGCCGCTCCAAGCACTCCCCCTGAGTTACAGTTTATAGTGCCACTCCAAGCACTCCCCCTGAGTTACAGTTTATAGTGCCACTCCAAGCACTCCCTTCCTGAGTTACAGTTTATAGTGCCACTCCAAGCACTCCCCCTGAGTTACAGTTTATAGTGCCACTCCAAGCACTCCCCCTGAGTTACAGTTTATAGTGCCACTCCAAGCACTCCCCCGAGTTACAGTTTATAGTGCCACTCCAAGCACTCCCTGAGTTACAGTTTATAGTGCCACTCCAAGCACTCCCTTCCTGAGTTACAGTTTATAGTGCCACTCCAAGCACTCCCTGAGTTACAGTTTATAGTGCCACTCCAAGCACTCCCTTCCTGAGTTACAGTTTATAGTGCCACTCCAAGCACTCCCCCTGAGTTACAGTTTATAGTGCCACTCCAAGCACTCCCTTCCTGAGTTACAGTTTATAGTGCCACTCCAAGCACTCCCCCTGAGTTACAGTTTATAGTGCCACTCCAAGCACTCCCTTCCTGAGTTACAGTTTATAGTGCCACTCCAAGCACTCCCCCTGAGTTACAGTTTATAGTGCCACTCCAAGCACTCCCTTCCTGAGTTACAGTTTATAGTGCCACTCCAAGCACTCCCCCTGAGTTACAGTTTATAGTGCCACTCCAAGCACTCCCCCTGAGTTACAGTTTATAGTGCCACTCCAAGCACTCCCTTCCTGAATTACAGTTTATAGAAGGAACTTAGTCAATTGAAATAAATTGATTAGGTCCTAATCTATGGATTTCACTTGACTACAGATATGAATATGCCACAGATACCTTAAAACGTTAGCGGCGTGGATCAGAAAACCAGGATCTGATTGCCTTATGCAGCTCGACACATCTCATTCGTATAGAGTTGATCAATCAATCAAACCAAATCAAATAACATTTTTCATAAAGCCCTTCTTACATCAGCTGATATCTCAAAGTGCTGTACAGAAACCCTGCCTAAAAAAAACAAACATCAAGCAATGCAGGTGTAGAAGCACGTTGGCTAGGAAAAATTACACCAGAAAGACCAGACTGAACCATAGACAAATCCATCCACTTGACAATGTTTCCTTGAGCAGATGGTTGGAGGAGCATAGTTAGAAATCACCGCAAATTGACCGCAAGAATCCCAAACAGATATATTATTTGACAAAATATAAAATAATTTCAAACCTCACCATACGACTATATTAATGCGGGGGAACACTTCTAAATAACAATCACTTTAAGCTGATTTCCTGGTGATTCTACAGTCTTTTATGTCCAACAAAAAAAAATATATATATATACATATATATAGGGGAAAAACATTTTGGACAAATAAAATCACTTGGCTCTGGGGCAGCCTTCTGGAGAACCCTGCCTTATGGGATATAAGATACATGATCATATTATTATCACAATGCTTAAAGATAATCGGATTTATTGATAACAATACATTAGAAATGCATTGAAATAGGCATGCAGTAGAGAAACATGAACATCTCTGGAGACTCCACAGGAAGTTGCCAGAATATAAACATCTCTGGAGACTCCACAGGAAGTTGCCAGAATATAAACATCTCTGGAGACTCCACAGGAAATTGCCAGAATATAAACATTACATCAGAATTCCTAAACCTTGGCTCCTCTCTGAAACATGAGGTTGAACGCAACACATGGTCCAGCATCGTCAGCAGCTGGAGGATCCACTTAGGACACGTTATGATTCGCCTCTTAGTATTTGCATTTACAGTACATTCAGAAAGTATTCACACACCTTGACGTGTTTCCACATGTTGTTGTGTTACAACCTGAATTTAAAAAGAATTTAAATTTAGATTGTGTCACTGGCCTACACACAATACCCCATAATGTTTTTAGAGATTTTTACAAGTTAATAAAAAATGAAAAGCTGAAATGTCTTGAGTCAATAAGTATTTAACCCCTTTGATATGGCAAGCCTAAATATGTTCAGGAATAAACATTTGCTTAACAATTCACATAATAAGTTGCAGAGAGTCACCGTGTAATAATAGTGTTTAACATGATTTCTGAATGGCTACCTCATCTCTGTACCCAACACTTACCATTATCTGTAATGTCCCTCAGTCAAGCAGTGAATTTAAAACACAGATTCAACCAAAGACCAGGGAGGTTTTCCACTGCCTCAAAAATTTGACATTGAATATCCCTTTGAGCATGGTGCAGTTATTAATTACACTTCAGATGGTGTATCAATACACCCAGTTACTACAAAGATACAGGCGTCCTTCCTAACTCAGTTAACGGAGAGGAAGGAAACCACTCAGGGATTTCACCATGAAGCCAATGGTGACTTATGCAGAGCAGAATTAGGCCGATACCCGCTAATTATCAAAATCCAGAAAAGAGCCGTTAAATTCTTCAACCACCTAAAAGGAAGCGATTCCCAAACCTTCCGTAACAAAGCTATCACCTACAGAGAGATGAACCCGCAGAAGAGTCCCCTAAGCAAGCTGGTCCTGGGGTTCAGTTCACAACCACAAACACACCCCACAGAGCCCCAGGACAGCAACACAATTAGACCCAACCAAATTATGAGAAAACAAAAAGATAATTACTTGACACATTGCAAAGAATGAACAAAAAAAATTGAGAATTTGCTATTTGGCCCTAAACAGAGAGTAGAATACCTGACCACTGTGACTGAGCCAAACCTAAGGAAAGCTTTGACTATATACAGACTCAGTGAGCATAGCCTTGCTATTGAGAAAGGCCGCCGTAGGCAGACATGGCTCTCAAGAGAAGACAGGCTATGTGGTCACTGCCCACAAAATGAGGTGGAAACTGAGCTGCACTTCCTAACCTCCTGCCCAATGCATGACCATATTAGAGACACATACAGTATATCACAAAAGTGAGTACACCCCTCACATTTTTGTAAATATTTGAGTATATCTTTTCATGTGACAACATTGAAGAAATTACACGTTGCTACAATGTAAAGTAGTGAGTGTACAGCTTGTATAATAGTGTAAATTTGCTGTCCCCCAAAATAACTCACACAGCCATTCATGTCTAAACCGCTGGCAACAAAAGTAGTACACCCCTAAGTGAAAATGTCCAAATCGGGCCCAAAGTGTCAATATTTTGTGTGGACACCATCATTTTCCAGCACTGCCTTAACCCTTTTGGGCATGGAGCTCACCAGAGCTTCACAGGTTGCCACTGGAGTCCTCTTCCACCCCTCCATGACGACATCACAGAGCTGGTGGATGTTAGAGACCTTGCACTCCTCCACCTTTTGTTTGAGGATGCCCCACAGATGCTCAATAGGGTTTAGGTCTGGAGACATGCTTGGCCAGTCCATCACCTTTACCCTCAGCTTCTTTAGCAAGGCAGTGGTCGTCTTGGAGGTGTGTTTGGGGTCGTTATCATGTTGGAATATTGCCCTGCAGCCCAGTGTCCGAAGGGAGGGGGATCATGCTCTGCTTCAGTATGTCACAGTACATGTTGGCATTCATGGTTCCCTCAATGAACTGTAGCTCCCCAGTGCCGGCAGCACTCATGCAGCCCCAGACCATGACACTCCCACCACCATGCTTGACTGTAGGCAAGACACACTTGTCTTTGTACTCCTCACCTGGTTGCCGCCACACACGCTTGACACCATCTGAACCAAATAAGTTTATCTTGGTCTCATCAGACCACAGGACATGGTTCCAGTAATCCATGTCCTTAGTCTGCTTGTCTTCAGCTGTTAAACTGTTTGCGGGCTTTCTTGTGTATCATATTTAGAAGAGGCTTCCTTCTGGGATGATAGCCATGCAGATGGTCTGAGCACGTATGGTCTGAGCACTGACAGGCTCACACTCCACCCCTTCAACCTCTGCAGCAATGCTGGCAGCACTCATACGTCTATATCCCAAAGACAACCTCTGGATATGACGCTGAGCACGTGCACTCAACTTCTTTGGTTGACCATGGCGAGGCCTGTTCTGAGTGGAACCTGTCCAGTTAAACCGCTGTATGGTCTTGGCCACCGTGCTGCAGCTCAGTTTCAGGGTCTTGGCAATCTTCTTATAGCCCAGGCAATCATTGGGTAGAGCAACAATTATTTTTTTCAGATCCTCAGAGAGTTCTTTGCCATGAGGTGCCACTTCAGTATGAGGGAGTGTGAGAGCGATGACACCAAATTTAACACATCTGCTCCCCATTCACACCTGAAACATTTTAACACTAACAAGTCACATGACACCAGGGAGGGAAAATGGCTAATTGGGCCCAATTTGGACATTTTCACTTAGGGGTGTACTCACTTTTGTTGCCAGCGGTTTAGACATTAATGGCTGTGTTGAGTTATTTTGAGGGGACAGTAAATTTACACTGTTATACAAGCTGTACCCTCACTACTTTACATTGTAGCAAAGTGTCATTTCTTCATTATTGTCACATGAAAATATATACTCAAATATGTACAAAAATGTGAGGGGTGTACTCACTTTTGTGATATACTGTATTTCCCTCAGATTACACAGATCCACAAAGAATCCCATATCTCCCGTGTGAAACGGCACGACGAACAAACACCATTGTAAAAACCCATATTTATGTTTATTTTTTCCCCCGTTTGTACATGAACCATTTGCACATCGTTGCAACATTGTCTATAGATGTCTTTATTATTTTGGAACTTCTGTGAGTGTAATGTATGAGAGTGAGAGAGAGAGAGAGAGAGAGAGAGAGAGAGACTAACTAACTATACAGTAGGTGCCTCCTGCACTGACTGCAAGGAAAGAGTACTGAAGCACGCGCTCTCTCGCGGAGCAACAAGACAAAACCCGGAACCGGAGAGTTCTTCTGACTGTCTAATAATCATCAGAACCAACGCCACCAAGCAGCCCAGGAGTGAATTTATAGCCATGTATTTGAATAGGGAAGAGGACAATAGCAAAGGTAAGAATATTTTAAGAATTTCCTCACTCTTTGCGAAGAACACCTGTTTTTTTTTTTATCGGTCAGTTTCAAGATGTGTATTTGCAAACGGGGACGCGGTTAACCCGCTCTGTCTCAGGATGATTCTAATCGCTGTTATGTATTAGGGATAACTTTAGTGTTATTGTCCCGGGCATCTGTAGAGCATCTTCTAGACTACAACCTATTGTAATGTATTGCCTATTAATGAGACATCCTGATGTTGATGTGTGTCATTGTGGGGCTATAGACTACTCGTGTCAATGGTATTTAGTATTTCAGATATCACGTCAGCGTTATTTATAGTTTACCTAACCTTCCGTTCATATTCTGTGCAATGCTTTCTGAATCTAAATGTATGCTAATAGCCACTTGTTGTTCGGCTTTGTGATGTCTTCTGCCGACGGTTCGTGTCCTTTGGTATTTTGTCATCTATTCATTTGTAAAGGACAAACAAACAACAATCATCCTCAATGATGACCAAGTTTCTCTGTGTGTAGGAGCCTCTTTTCTCCGACAGTAATAAAAGGCTACGTATTATGTTTATGAAAGAGGAAGTGAAGGGACAATGGTCGGGTGAAGAAGATGGGAAAGAAAGAAAGAAAGCGGAGTCATCTTTCCCACTTGGTTTTTTGAGGCGTGATTTTCGTGAATTGTCCAGTGTAAATACACTGTATTACTGCCCTTCTATCCTGCAGTGTCACGTTCATTCGCTGGGAGTCCGGGAACCGGTATTACACCTGCAGGTCTATACTGTAGTCGCTTATAATAACACATGCTGTTAGCGGATGGCGAGGGAAGGAGAGAAAGAGCAGAATAAGGGGAGGTAGGGAGAGGTAGAGAGGCAGAGAGAGAGAGAGAGAGAGAGAGGTAGAGAGAGAGGTAGAGAGAGAGGTAGAGAGAGAGGTAGAGAGAGAGAGAGGCAGAGAGAGAGAGAGGCAGAGAGAGAGGCGGAGGTAGAGAGAGAGAGAGGTAGAGAGAGAGAGGTAGAGAGAGAGGCAGAGAGAGAGGCAGAGAGAGAGGCGGAGGTAGAGAGAGAGGCGGAGGTAGAGAGAGAGAGAGGTAGAGAGAGAGAGGTAGAGAGAGAGGCAGAGAGAGAGGCAGAGAGAGAGGCGGAGGTAGAGAGAGAGAGAGAGAGAGAGAGAGAGAGAGGGAGAGAGAGAGAGGTAGAGAGAGGTAGAGAGAGAGGCAGAGAGAGAGAGGTAGAGAGAGAGGCAGAGAGAGAGGCGGAGGTAGAGAGGCAGAGAGAGAGAGAGAGAGAGAGAGGTAGAGAGAGAGGTAGAGAGAGAGAGGTAGAGAGAGAGGCAGAGAGAGAGAGGCAGAGAGAGAGAGAGGCAGAGAGAGAGGCGGAGGTAGAGAGAGAGAGAGAGGTAGAGAGAGAGGTAGAGAGAGAGGCAGAGAGAGAGGCAGAGAGAGGCGGAGGTAGAGAGAGAGAGAGGTAGAGAGAGAGGTAGAGAGAGAGGTAGAGAGAGAGAGGTAGAGAGAGAGGCAGAGAGAGAGGCAGAGAGAGAGGCGGAGGTAGAGAGAGAGAGAGGAGCAGAGAGAGAGGCAGAGAGAGAGAGGTAGAGAGAGAGGTAGAGAGAGAGGTAGAGAGAGAGAGAGGCAGAGAAAGAGGTAGAGAGAGAGAGGCAGAGAGAGAGGTAGAGAGAGAGAGAGGCAGAGAGAGAGGCAGAGAGAGAGGTAGAGAGAGAGAGGTAGGGAGAGGTAGAGAGAGAGGCAGAGAGAGAGGCAGAGAGAGAGAGAGAGGTAGAGAGAGAGGTAGAGAGAGCGGTAGAGAGAGCGGTAGAGAGAGGCAGAGAGAGAGGCAGAGAGAGAAGCAGAGAGAGAAGCAGAGAGAGAGGCAGAGAGAGAGAGAGAGGCAGAGAGAGAGGCAGAGAGAGAGGCAGAGAGAGAGGCAGAGAGAGAAGCAGAGAGAGAGGCAGAGAGAGAGAGAGGTAGAGAGAGAGGTAGAGAGAGAGGTAGAGAGAGAGAGGTAGAGCGAGAGAGAGAGAGGTAGAGCGAGAGAGGTAGAGCGAGAGAGAGAGATAGATGGGAAAGGAGGAGAGGCAGTTTTTGTTAATTTCCTTTTGATGTGAGATAATGGTCTGCTGCTCTGGGACTGATATTCCCAACCTAACCTGGATATGCCAATGATGCCGGGCTGTGTATTACGTGTGTGTGTGGGGGGGCTGTATTAATTTCTGGTTATTTTTCCTGGAAAATGTCTCTGGAATGGCATAATGAATCATTGCACAATAATCAAATCAAGTGTTATTGGTCACATTCACATGGTTAGCAGATGTTAATGTGAGTGTAGCGAAATGCTTGTGCTTCTACTTCCGACAATGCAGTAATATCTAACAAGTAATCTAACAATTCCACAACAACTACCTAATACACACAAATCTAAAAGGTATGAATAATATTCAATGTATTTGTAGACAATGGTAATGTTTAGCCTGTCCAATACCATTGTGCATGTGTGTTTGGTTTCATTTAGCCAGTACAATGACATTTAGTTTATGGGGTTCAAGAACAAATAGAGACTGAAGCAGCTTTATGGACGGACGAGAACTAGCAGGCAAAGAACTGGAAGAGGTTTTACCTTCTGGTCTAATAAGTGGAATATTCCACTACTACTCAGCCCTATTGTCACCCGTCTGCACAGACGCTACTTTCGTGAGTCTGTTTGATTGGAAGGTTGTTCCTGGTTGATCGTAACCGTCACAGCGGAAGGTTCCCTCAGCATTAGCCTGGTACGACCACGCGCTCTGCTCTGTTTTTATAATTCACCACATGTCTCATGGTGGGGTACTAGAGAGAGAGAGAGAGAGAGAGAGGCACACTCTCTCTTTACCTCCCTCTCTCTCTCCCTCTCTCTACTCTCTCTCTCTTTACCTCCCTCCCTCTCCTCTACCTCTCTCTCCCTCTCTCTTTACCTCCCTCTCCCTCTCTCTCTCTCTCTACCTCTCTCTTCCCTCCCTCTCTCTCTCTCTCTCTCTCTCTCTCTCTCTCTCTCTCTCTCTCTCTCTCTCTCCTGGGGTCATACATGCAGTCTGTGGGTACATTCCAAACATCACCCTATTCCCTATATAGTTAACTACTGTTGACCATGGCCTGTAGCACTATGTATATCTATATATATGTGGGGAATTGGGTGACATTTGGCACGTTGTCTGTCTGTCAGACAATTTTCCTCAACTTTCAACTAAACTTTCAGCTATAGAAATGATTTTACCCAGAGTTAACAGTCCAGGACGACATTGAATTTGAAGAAACATTGAATTACATTTGAAGGTTAGATAGCTGGAGACGAGATAGGATTAGTTTTTTCAGGTTTGTCTAATTATGAAGTTGTATGGAGAGCACAATTCACTGGAGCTGGCTGCTCCTGTGTGGAGAAAAACATTTCTGACAAATGTTATTTCAACCTTGGACAAGTTGAAAAACATCAGAAATGAAATGACTGACGTAGCTATGCCAGACAATATTAACCTGACAGGGACAGTATTTCAGTCAATTTCATTTGATGAATATGCTGCTATATTTGTTGACCCACTTCTAGAGATGTGGTATGAGGTAAAAAGCACATCTGTTTAAGGTCACTGACCTCCTCAATGTAGTTTCTTATGGATGTCGTGTGAATATCAGACGCTGGGTCACACATGGAACCCTATTCTCTATAGAGGATGCAGAACCCTATTCTCTATAGAGGGTGCAGAACCCTATTCTCTATAGAGGGTGCAGAACCCTATTCTCTATAGAGGGTGCAGAACCCTATTCTCTATAGAGGGTGCAGAACCCTATTCTCTATAGAGGGTGCAGAACCCTATTCTCTATAGAGGGTGCAGAACCCTATTCTCTATAGAGGGTGCAGAACCCTATTCTCTATAGAGGGTGCAGAACCCTATTCTCTATAGAGGGTGCAGAACCCTATTCTCTAGAGGGTGCAGAACCCTATTCTCTATAGGGTGCAGAACCCTATTCTCTATAGAGGGTGCAGAACCCTATTCTCTATAGAGGGTGCAGAACCCTATTCTCTATAGAGGGGGTGCAGAACCCTATTCTCTATAGAGGGTGCAGAACCCTATTCTCTATAGAGGGTGCAGAACCCTATTCTCTATAGAGGGTGCAGAACCCTATTCTCTATAGAGGGTGCAGAACCCTATTCTCTATAGAGGGTGCAGAACCCTATTCTCTATAGAGGGTGCAGAACCCTATTCTCCAGACATCTTGCTGTGAGATGTTACCCCACTCTTCCACCAAGGCACCTGCAAGTTCCCAGACATTTCTGGGGGGAAA
Organism: Oncorhynchus tshawytscha; assembly: GCF_018296145.1. NCBI lineage: Eukaryota > Metazoa > Chordata > Actinopteri > Salmoniformes > Salmonidae > Oncorhynchus > Oncorhynchus tshawytscha. The sequence goes on along the minus strand of NC_056447.1, from coordinate 57,759,258 downwards.
TGGCCCTAGCCCTCACGGAAATGGCCCTAGCCCTCACGGAAATGGCCCTAGCCCTCACGGAAATGGCCCTAGCCCTCACGGAAATGGCCCTAGCCCTCACGGAAATGGCCCTAGCCCTAGCGGAACAATGACATTCCTGTCTTGCAGGAAATCACACACAGAATGAGCAGTATGGCTGGTGGCATTGTCATGCTGGAGAGTCATGTCAGGATGAGCCTGCAGGAAGGGTACCACATGAGGGAGGAGGATATCTTCCCTGTAACGCACAGCGTTGAGATTGCCTTAATGACAACAAGCTCAGTCTGATGATGCTGTGACACACTGCCCCAGACCATGACGGTCCCTCCACCTCCAAATCAATCCCGCTCCAGAGTACAGGCCTCGGTGTAACGCTCATTCCTTCGACGATAAACGCAAATCCGACCTTCACCCCCAGTGAGACAAAACCGCGACTCGTCAGTGGAGCACTTTTTGCCAGTCCTGTCTGGTCCAGCGACGGTGGGTTTGTGCCCATAGGCGACGTTGTTGCCGGTGATGTCTGGTGAGGACCTGCCTTACACAGGCCAACAAAGCCCTCAGTCCAGCCTGTCTCAGACTATTGTGGGCAGTCTGAGCACTGATGGAGGGATTGTGCGTTCCTGGTGTAACTCGGGCAGTTGTTGTTGCCATCCTGTACCTGTCCCGCAGGTGTGATGTTCGGATGTATCGATCCTGTGCAGGTGTTGTTACACGTGGTCTGCCACTGCGAGGACGATCAGCTGTCCGTCCTGTCTCCCTGTAGCGCTGTCTCAGGCGTCTCACAGTACGGTCATTGCAATTTAGTGCCCTGGCCACATCTGCAGTCCTCATGCCTCCTTGCAGCATGCCTAAGGCACGTTCATGCAGATGAGCAGGGACCCTGGGCATCTTTCTTTTGTTGTTTTTCAGAGTCAGTAGAAAGGCCTCTTTAGTGTCCTAAATTTTCATAACTGTTAATTGACTACCGTCTGTAAGCTGTTACTGTCTTAACGACCGTTCCACAGGTGCATGTTCATTAATTGTTTATGGTTCATTGATCAAACATGGGAAACAGTGTTTAAACCCTTTACAATGAAGATCTGTGAATTATCTTTGAAAGACACGGGTCCTGAAAAGGGACGTTTCTATTTTTTGATTGAAGGTCATGTTGATGTTCTGTACTCAAATCAAATTTTATTTGTCACATACACATGTTTAGCAGATGTTAATGCGAGTGTAGCGAAATGCTTGTGCTTCTAGTTCCGACCGTTCAACATCGAGAGCATCCTGACCGGTTGCATCACTGCCTGCTACGGTAATTGCTCGGCCTCCGACCGCAAGGCACTACAGAGGGTAGTGCGTACGGCCCAGTACATCACTGGGGCAAGCTGCCTGCCATCCAGGACCTCTACACCAAGCGGTGTCAGAGGAAGGCCCTAAAAATTGTCCAAGACCTCAGCCACCCCAGTCATATACTGTTCTCTCTACTACCGTATGGCAAGCGATACCGGAGTGCCAAGTCTAGGACAAAAAGGCTTCTCAACAGTTTTTACCCCCAAGCCAAATGATTACCCGGACTATTTACATTGTGTGCCCCCCCCCACCCTCCCCAACCCCTCTTTTACGCTGCTGCTACTCTCTGTTCATCATATATGCATAGTCACTTTAACTACACATTCATGTACATACTACCTCAATTAGCCTGACTAACAGGTGTCATTCATGTACATACTACCTCAATTAGCCTGACTAACAGGTGTCTGTATATAGCTACATGTACATACTACCTCAATAAGCCTGACTAACAGGTGTCTGTATATATAGCTACATGTACATACTACCTCAATTAAGCCTGACTAACAGGTGTCTATATATAGCTACATGTACATACTACCTCAATAAGCCTGACTAACAGGTGTCTGTATATAGCTACATGTACATACTACCTCAATAAGCCTGACTAACAGGTGTCTATATATAGCTACATGTACATACTACCTCAATAAGCCTGACTAACAGGTGTCTGTATATAGCTACTGTACATACTCACCTCAATAAGCCTGACTAACAGGTGTCTGTATATAGCTACATGTACATACTTCAATAAGCCTGACTAACAGGTGTCTATATATAGCTACATGTACATACTACCTCAATAAGCCTGACTAACAGGTGTCTGTATATAGCTACATGTACATACACCTCAATAAGCCTGACTAACAGGTGTCTGTATATAGCTACATGTACATACTACCTCAATAAGCCTGACTAACAGGTGTCTGTATATAGCTACATGTACATACTACCTCAATAAGCCTGACTAACAGGTGTCTATATATAGCTACATGTACATACTACCTCAATAAGCCTGACTAACAGGTGTCTGTATATAGCTACATGTACATACTACCTCAATAAGCCTGACTAACAGGTGTCTGTATATAGCTACATGTACATACTACCTCAATAAGCCTGACTAACAGGTGTCTATATATAGCTACATGTACATACTACCTCAATAAGCCTGACTAACAGGTGTCTATATATAGCTACATGTACATACTACCTCAATAAGCCTGACTAACAGGTGTCTGTATGTAGCTACATGTACATACTACCTCAATAAGCCTGACTAACAGGTGTCTGTATGTAGCTACATGTACATACTACCTCAATAAGCCTGACTAACAGGTGTCTGTAGGGCTACATGTACATAACCTCAATAAGCCTGACTAACAGTAGATGTCATGTATCAATCAGCCTACATGTGTCTATATACTACATGTACATACTACCTCAATCAGCCTGACTAACAGGTGTCTGTATATAGCTACATGTACATACTACCTCAATAAGCCTGACTAACAGGAGTACATGTATATACTATATCAGCCTGACTAAGTAATGTACATATGTAAATCAGCCTGACTAACAGGTGTCTGTATATAGCTACATGTACATACTACCTCAATCAGCCTGACTAACAGGTGTCTACAGCTACATGTACATACTACCTCAATAAGCCTGACTAACAGGTGTCTGTATGTAGCTACATGTACATAAGATCAATCAGCCTGTAGGTGTCTGTATATAGCTACATGTACATATACATCAATCAGCCTGACTAACAGGTGTCTGTATGTAGCTACATGTACATACTACCTCAATCAGCCTGACTAACAGGTGTCTGTATGTAGCCTTGCTACTCTTTTTTTCAAATGTATTTTTACTGTTATTTTATTTCTTTACTTGCCTACACACACACACACACACACACACACACACACACACACACACACACACACACACACACCTTTTCTTCGCACCATTGGCTAGAGCCTATAAGCATTTCACTGTAAAGCATTTCACCTGTTGTATTCGGGGCACGTGACAAATAAACTTTGATTTGATATCTAACAAGTAATCTAACAATTTCACAACAACTACCTCATACACACACACACGTGTAAAGGAATGAATAAGAATATGTACATAAAAATATATGAATGAGTGGTGGCCGAACAGCATAGACAAGATGCAGTAGATGGTATAGAGTACAGTATACATATGAGATGAGTAATGTAGGGTATGTAAACAAGATGCAGTAGATGGTATAGAGTACAGTATATACATATGAGATGAGTAATGTAGGGTATGTAAACAAGATGCAGTAGATGGTATAGAGTACAGTATATACATATGAGATGAGTAATGTAGGGTATGTAAACAAGATGCAGTAGATGGTATAGAGTACAGTATATACATATGAGATGAGTAATGTAGGGTATGTAAACAAGATGCAGTAGATGGTACAGAGTACAGTATATACATATGAGATGAGTAATGTAGGATATGTAAACAAGATGCAGTAGATGGTATAGAGTACAGTATATACATATGAGATGAGTAATGTAGGGTATGTAAACAAGATGCAGTAGATGGTATAGAGTACAGTATATACATATGAGATGAGTAATGTAGGGTGTGTAAACAAGATGCAGTAGATGGTATAGAGTACAGTATATACATATGAGATGAGTAATGTAGGGTATGTAAACAAGATGCAGTAGATGGTATAGAGTACAGTATATACATATGAGATGAGTAATGTAGGGTGTGTAAACAAGATGCAGTAGATGGTATAGAGTACAGTATATACATATGAGATGAGTAATGTAGGGTATGTAAACAAGATGCAGTAGATGGTATAGAGTACAGTATATACATATGAGATGAGTAATGTAGGGTATGTAAACAAGATGCAGTAGATGGTACAGAGTACAGTATATACATATGAGATGAGTAATGTAGGGTGTGTAAACAAGATGCAGTAGATGGTACAGAGTACAGTATATACATATGAGATGAGTAATGTAGGGTATGTAAACAAGATGCAGTAGATGGTACAGAGTACAGTATATACATATGAGATGAGTAATGTAGGGTATGTAAACAAGATGCAGTAGATGGTACAGAGTACAGTATATACATATGAGATGAGTAATGTAGGGTATGTAAACAAGATGCAGTAGATGGTATAGAGTACAGTATATACATATGAGATGAGTAATGTAGGGTATGTAAACAAGATGCAGTAGATGGTATAGAGTACAGTATATACATATGAGATGAGTAATGTAGGGTATGTAAACAAGATGCAGTAGATGGTACAGAGTACAGTATATACATATGAGATGAGTAATGTAGGGTACGTAAACAAGGTGCAGTAGATGGTACAGAGTACAGTATATACATATGAGATGAGTAATGTAGGGTATGTAAACAAGATGCAGTAGATGGTACAGAGTACAGTATATACATATGAGATGAGTAATGTAGGGTATGTAAACAAGATGCAGTAGATGGTATAGAGTACAGTATATACATATGAGATGAGTAATGTAGGGTGTGTAAACAAGATGCAGTAGATGGTATAGAGTACAGTATATACATATGAGATGAGTAATGTAGGTGTGTAAACAAGATGCAGTAGATGGTATAGAGTACAGTATATACATATGAGATGAGTAATGTAGGGTATGTAAACAAGATGCAGTAGATGGTATAGAGTACAGTATATACATATGAGATTAGTAATGTAGGTATGTAAACAAGATGCAGTAGATGGTATAGAGTACAGTATATACATATGAGATTAGTAATGTAGGGTGTGTAAACAAGATGCAGTAGATGGTACAGAGTACAGTATATACATATGAGATGAGTAATGTAGGGTGTGTAAACAAGATGCAGTAGATGGTACAGAGTACAGTATATACATATGAGATGAGTAATGTAGGGTATGTAAACAAGATGCAGTAGATGGTACAGAGTACAGTATATACATATGAGATGAGTAATGTAGGGTGTGTAAACAAGATGCAGTAGATGGTACAGAGTACAGTATATACATATGAGATGAGTAATGTAGGGTGTGTAAACAAGATGCAGTAGATGGTATAGAGTACAGTATATACATATGAGATGAGTAATGTAGGGTGTGTAAACAAGATGCAGTAGATGGTATAGAGTGCCAGTATATACATATGAGATGAGTAATGTAGGGTATGTAAACAAGATGCAGTAGATGGTACAGAGTACAGTATATACATATGAGATGAGTAATGTAGGGTATGTAAACAAGGTGCAGTAGATGGTACAGAGTACAGTATATACATATGAGATGAGTAATGTAGGGTATGTAAACAAGATGCAGTAGATGGTACAGAGTACAGTATATACATATGAGATGAGTAATGTAGGGTGTGTAAACAAGATGCAGTAGATGGTACAGAGTACAGTATATACATATGAGATGAGTAATGTAGGGTACGTAAACAAGATGCAGTAGATGGTACAGAGTACAGTATATACATATGAGATGAGTAATGTAGGGTGTGTAAACAAGATGCAGTAGATGGTATAGAGTACAGTATATACATATGAGATGAGTAATGTAGGGTATGTAAACAAGATGCAGTAGATGGTACAGAGTACAGTATATACATATGAGATGAGTAATGTAGGGTATGTAAACAAGATGCAGTAGATGGTACAGAGTACAGTATATACATATGAGATGAGTAATGTAGGGTATGTAAACAAGATGCAGTAGATGGTATAGAGTACAGTATATACATATGAGATGAGTAATGTAGGGTGTGTAAACAAGATGCAGTAGATGGTACAGAGTACAGTATATACATATGAGATGAGTAATGTAGGGTGTGTAAACATTATATTAACGTGACTGGTGATACAATGGTGTTGATCTGTGTGAGAGACAGGTTCTACAGTAACACTGGTGTCATGGTCCTATAAGGTGGGGTGGGGGGCACAGACTATATAATGCATCCCAAAGGGCACCCTATTCCCTATGTAGTGCACTTCTTTTGACAAGACCCCTATTAGCCCTGGTCAAAAGTAGTGCACTACGTAGGGAATAGGTGCCATTTCAGACAGCCTTTCTGGATGGAAGTGAATGTGAGATCAGAAGAACACCTGGACCGTCTCAATTGGCACTACAGGCTCCCTATTCCCTCTATAGTACACTACATTTGACCAGGACCTATAGTGGAATAGGGTATTTGATCCACTACCAGGAATTTCACTTCAGTCACTTATTCAGTTTAGTTCAACATTTTTTTTCACCGGGAAACATAATTGAAAACGTCTGAATGGAAAAGCCTTGAGGTAAAGACACACGTTCCAAGGCTACAGTACCTTTTCAATCCTGGCTCTGGATAGAGAAATATGTTTATTTCCTCGATCGGAGATCAAATACACTGAAGCACTTGGTCCTGTCTTTCCACAGGGCCATGGTCAAAGTATTGGGAAAAGGGAAGGGGGATACCAAGTCAGTTGTACACCTGAATGCCTTCAATTGAACTGTGTCTACCGAGTGGCGCAGCGGTCTAAAGCACAGCAGCGGTGTCACAGACCTGGTTCAAATCCAGGCTGTATCACATCCGGCCGTGTTTGGGAGTCCCATAGTGTGGTGCACAATTGGCCCTGTGTTGTTGAGGTTTGGCTGGAGTAAGTCATTGTAAATAAGAATTTGCTCTTAACTGACTTCCCTAGCTAAAATAAAGGTTAAAAACAAATAATACTGTTTAACCCAAACCCTCTGAATCAGAGAGGTGTGGGGGGCTACCTCAGTCGACATCCACGCGCCCGTGGAACAGTGGGTTAGCTGCCTTGATCAGGGGAACAGTGGGTTAACTGCCTTGCTCAGGGGAAGAACAACAGATTTTTACCTTGTCAGCTCGGGGATTTGATCCAGCAACCTTTCAGTTACTGGCCCAATGCTCTGCACTAGGGAATCGGCGTCAGGCCCTGAGCTACTCTATTAAACAAAACAAAACATCTGTAATACTATTAGCATTGTTGGCTTTAGCTGGAACCAGATAGGCTCCCAATCTCCCAACCTCAAAACTAGATACCAAGGAGCCATTTTCGGTTATCAATCAAGTTAGAGTTAGACAAGCTACCTACTATATTAGCTGGCATTTAGGGACAGAAGGCCTTTCCCACCTACGAACCATCTCTCAGCCTCTCATAACTAGATACCTACGAACCATCTCTCAGCCTCTCATAACTATATACCAAGGAACCATCTCTCAGCCTCTCATAACTAGATAGCAAGGAACCATCCCTCAGCCTCTCATAACTAGATACCAAGGAACCATCTCTCAGCCTCTCATAACTAGATACCAAGGAACCATCTCTCAGCCTCTCATAACTAGATACCAAGGAACCATCTCTCAGCCTCTCATAACTAGATACCAAGGAACCATCTCTCAGCCTCTCATAACTAGATACCAAGGAACCATCTCTCAGCCTCTCATAACTAGATACCAAGGAACCATCTCTCAGCCTCTCATAACTAGATACCAAAAAGGAACCATCTCTCAGCCTCTCATAACTAGATACCAAGGAACCATCTCTCAGCCTCTCATAACTAGATACCAAGGAACCATCTCTCAGTCTCTCAAAACTAGATACCAACGAACCATCTCTCAGCCTCTCATAACTATATACCTACGAACCATCTCTCAGCCTCTCATAACTAGATACCTACGAACCATCTCTCAGCCTCTCATAACTAGATACCAAGGAACCATCTCTCAGCCTCTCATAACTAGATACCAAGGAACCATCTCTCAGCCTCTCATAACTAGATACCTACGAACCATCTCTCAGCCTCTCATAACTAGATACCAACGAACCATCTCTCAGCCTCTCATAACTAGATACCAAGGAACCATCTCTCAGCCTCTCATAACTAGATACCAAGGAACCATCTCTGTCTCTCAAAACTAGATACCAACGAACCATCTCTCAGCCTCTCATAACTAGATACCAAGGAACCATCTCTCAGCCTCTCATAACTAGATAGCAAGGAACCATCCCTCAGCCTCTCATAACTAGATACCAAGGAACCATCTCTCAGCCTCTCATAACTAGATACCAAGGAACCATCTCTCAGCCTCTCATAACTAGATACCAAGGAACCATCTCTCAGCCTCTCATAACTAGATACCTACGAACCATCTCTCAGCCTCTCATAACTAGATACCTATGAACCATCTCTCAGCCTCTCATAACTAGATACCAAGGAACCATCTCTCAGCCTCTCATAACTAGATACCAAGGAACCATCCCTCAGCCTCTCATAACTAGATACCAAGGAACCATCTCTCAGCCTCTCATAACTAGATACCTACGAACCATCTCACAGCCTCTCATAACTAGATAGCAAGGAACCATCCCTCAGCCTCTCATAACTAGATACCAAGGAACCATCTCTCATAACTAGATACCAAGGAACCATCTCTCAGCCTCTCATAACTAGATACCAAGGAACCATCTCTCAGCCTCTCATAACTAGATACCAAGGAACCATCTCTCAGCCTCTCATAACTAGATACCTACGAACCATCTCTCAGCCTCTCATAACTAGATACCTACGAACCATCTCTCAGCCTCTCATAACTAGATACCTACGAACCATCTCTCAGCCTCTCATAACTAGATACCTACGAACCATCTCTCAGCCTCTCATAACTAGATACCAACGAACCATCTCTCAGCCTCTCATAACTAGATAGCAAGGAACCATCCCTCAGCCTCTCATAACTAGATACCAAGGAACCATCTCTCAGCCTCTCATAACTAGATACCTACGAACCATCTCTCAGCCTCTCATAACTAGATACCTACGAACCATCTCTCAGCCTCTCATAACTAGATACCAAGGAACCATCTCTCAGCCTCTCATAACTAGATAGCAAGGAACCATCCCTCAGCCTCTCATAACTAGATACCAAGGAACCATCTCTCAGCCTCTCATAACTAGATACCAAGGAACCATCCCTCAGCCTCTCATAACTAGATACCAAGGAACCATCTCTCAGCCTCTCATAACTAGATACCAAGGAACCATCTCTCAGCCTTTGCCACCTACGAACCATCTCTCAGCCTTTGCCACCTACTAGAACCATCTCTCAGCCTTTGCCACCTACGAACCATCTCTCAGCCTTTCCCACCTACGAACCATCTCTCAGCCTCTCATAACTAGATACCTACGAACCATCTCTCAGCCTCTCATAACTAGATACCTACGAACCATCTCTCAGCCTCTCATAACTAGATACCAACGAACCATCTCTCAGCCTCTCATAACTAGATAGCAAGGAACCATCCTCAGCCTCTCATAACTAGATACCAAGGAACCATCTCTCAGCCTCTCATAACTAGATACCAAGGAACCATCTCTCAGCCTCTCATAACTAGATACCTACGAACCATCTCTCAGCCTCTCATAACTAGATACCAAGGAACCATCTCTCAGCCTCTCATAACTAGATAGCAAGGAACCATCCTCAGCCTCTCATAACTAGATACCAAGGAACCATCTCTCAGCCTCTCATAACTAGATACCAAGGAACCATCCCTCAGCCTCTCATAACTAGATACCAAGGAACCATCTCTCAGCCTCTCATAACTAGATACCAAGGAACCATCCCTCAGCCTCTCATAACTAGATACCAAGGAACCATCTCTCAGCCTCTCATAACTAGATACCAAGGAACCATCTCTCAGCCTTTGCCACCTACGAACCATCTCTCAGCCTTTGCCACCTACGAACCATCTCTCAGCCTTTGCCACCTACGAACCATCTCTCAGCCTTTCCCACCTACGAACCATCTCTCAGCCTCTCATAACTAGATACCTACGAACCATCTCTCAGCCTCTCATAACTAGATACCTACGAACCATCTCTCAGCCTCTCATAACTAGATACCTACGAACCATCTCTCAGCCTCTCATAACTAGATATCTACGAACCATCCTCAGCCTCTCATAACTAGATACCAAGGAACCATCTCTCAGCCTTTGTCACGTACTTTGCGTCCTCTCAGATTAATGGGGTGGTTGATGGGTTGTGCCCTCTCAGATTAATGGGGTGGATGATGGGTTGTCCTCTCAGTTTAATGGGGTGGTTGATGGGTTGTGCCCTCTCAGATTAATGGGGTGGATGATGGGTTGTGTCCTCTCACGTTAATGGGGTGGATGATGGGTTGTGTCCTCTCAGATTAATGGGGTGGATGATGGGTTGTGTCCTCTCAGTTTAATGGGGTGGATGATGGGTTGTGCCCTCTCAGATTAATGGGGTGGATGATGGGTTGTGTCCTCTCAGGTTAATGGGGTGGATGATGGGTGATATGATGTGAAGAGTAGCGTCAGCCAGAGAGATGGGGATCAGTAATATGGTGTGAAGAGTAGCGTCAGCCAGAGAGATGGGGATCAGTAATATGGTGTGAAGAGTAGCGTCAGCCAGAGAGATGGGGATCAGTAATATGGTGTGAAGAGTAGCGTCAGCCAGAGAGATGGGGATCAGTAATATGGTGTGAAGTGTAGCGTCAGCCAGAAAGATGGGGATCTGTAATATGGGGTGAAGAGTAGTGTCAGCCAGAGAGATGAGGATCTGTAATATGGGGTGAAGGGTAGCGTCAGCCAGAGAGATGGGGATCTATAATATGGGGTGAAGGGTAGCATCAGCCAGAGAGATGGGGATCTATAATATGGGGTGAAAGGTCGCGTCAGCCAGAGAGATGGGGATCTATAATATGGGGTGAAGGGTAGCGTCAGCCAGAGAGATGGGGATCTATAATATGGGGTGAAGGGTAGCGTCAGCCAAAAAGATGGGGATCAGTAATATGGTGTGAAGAGTAGCGTCAGCCAGAGAGATGGGGATCTGTAATATGGGGTGAAGGGTAGCGTCAGCCAGAGAGATGGGGATCTCTAATATGGGGTGAAGGGTAGCGTCAGCCAGAGAGATGGGGATCTATAATATGGGGTGAAGGGTAGCGTCAGCCAGAGAGATGGGGATCTATAATATGGGGTGAAGAGTAGCGTCAGCCAGAGAGATGAGGATCTGTAATATGGGGTGAAGGGTAGCGTCAGCCAGAGAGATGGGGATCTATAATATGGGGTGAAGGGTAGCGTCAGCCAGAGAGATGGGGATCTCTAATATGGGGTGAAGGGTAGCGTCAGCCAGAGAGATGGGGATCTATAATATGGGGTGAAGAGTAGCGTCAGCCAGAGAGATGAGGATCTGTAATATGGGGTGAAGGGTAGCGTCATCCAGAGAGATGAGGATCTGTAATATGGTGTGAAGAGTAGCGTCAGCCAGAGAGATGAGGAGAGTTCTTCTGTTATTCTTGCCCTGCTGGCAAATTGATGATGTCCTGCTATTCATGGTTCATTTACTAATGTAGAATCTGAAATAATTTGTAGGCTACTTACTGCTGCTGAGGCACAGCGCTCTAATGTCCATGTCTGTTTGGGAGATGAATTGAAAAGGAGAGAGAGTGGATGGGGACAGGGATGAAAGATGGCTAAGCTTTTGAAGAGTCTTTTATTCAGGCAGTCTACCTGTCTGTGGATATAGAGTTTATCAGTGGGGTTATTACACATTTCTAAAGATGTCCTACTTATGCCCTGGTATCTAATAATGATGTATAGACAAAGCCCTTTACATATCATATTCTCTGACAACCTGACACTACAGTACTGGATACTCAAAAGATGAAAATGAACCAGAAAGGATTTTAAGTTCATTTAAAAATTTTAAAAAAAAGAGTTTCGGACCAGCAGACGTTTGTAACAGCGAGACAATTCTTCAAATATTGTTTTTTGAATAAAGACTTTGGGTTCAAGTTTACAACCCAATATTCCCTAGTTAGGGACGGAGTGTGTTGGATCAGTGCTGTATTTTAATACAACAATGAGATTTAATTAGACCTTTTTATAGGAGCACCTTAAATAAGACAATTATTTATATCTACATTTCTCTGCTCTGCAAAATAGAGAGAAAAGAGAGAGGGCCAGAAACAGAGACATAGAGGGCTATGACAGTCCCTAGTGGAAGGATACATAGAGGACTATGTACAGTCCCTAGTGGAAGGATACATAGAGGACTATGTACAGTCCCTAGTGGAAGGATACATAGAGGACTATGTACAGTCCCTAGTGGAAGGATACATAGAGGATTATGGACAGTCCCCAGTGGAAGGATACATAGAGGACTATGTACAGTCCCTAGTGGAAGGATACATAGAGGACTATGTACAGTCCCTAGTGGAAAGATACATAGAGGATTATGGACAGTCCCTAGTGGAAGGATACATAGAGGACTATGCACAGTCCCTAGTGGAAGGATACATAGAGGATTATGCACAGTCCCTAGTGGAAGGATACATAGAGGATTATGCACAGTCCCTAGTGGAAGGATACATAGAGGACTATGTACACTCCCTAGTGGAAGGATACATAGAGGACTATGTATACTCCCTAGTGGAAGGATACATAGAGGACTATGTACACTCCCTAGTGGAAGGATACATAGAGGACTATGTACAGTCCCTAGTGGAAGGATACATAGAGGACTATGTACAGTCCCTAGTGGAAGGATACATAGAGGACTATGTACAGTCCCTAGTGGAAGGATACATAGAGGACTATGTACAGTCCCTAGTGGAAGGATACATAGAGGACTATGTACAGTCCCTAGTGGAAGGATACATAGAGGACGATGTACAGCCCCTAGTGGAAGGATACATAGAGGACTATGTACAGTCCCTAGTGGAAGGATACATAGAGGACTATGCACAGTCCCTAGTGGAAGGATACATAGAGGACTATGTACAGCCCCTAGTGGAAGGATACATAGAGGACTATGTACAGCCCCTAGTGGAAGGATACATAGAGGACTATGTACAGTCCCTAGTGGAAGGATACATAGAGGACTATGCACAGTCCCTAGTGGAAGGAAACATAGAGGACTATGCACAGTCCCTAGTGGAAGGATACATAGAGGACTATGTACAGTCCCTAGTGGAAGGATACATAGAGGACTATGCACAGTCCCTAGTGGAAGGATACATCACTGGGGATATGTGAGAAGCCTAATCAGATATCGAATTGCAAGATAATTGTGCAGAACAATTGTCTTTTACTTTATGAAGAAAAATACAAAATAGCCTGACGTGACTATGTTGGGGACCTGACTGTGCAGGAGACCTGACTGTGTAGGAGACCTGACTGTGTAGGAGACCTGACTGTGTAGGAGACCTGACCTGACTATGTAGGAGACAAGACAATGTAGGAGACCTGACCTGACTATGTAGGAGACCTGACCCAACTATGTAGGAGACCAGACGATGTAGAAGACCTGAACAGACTATGAAGGAGACCTACCTAAGTAGTAGACCTGACCTGACTATGTTGGAGACCTGACCTGACTATGTAGGAGACTTGACTATTTAGGAGACCTGACCTGACTATTTAGGAGACCTGAACAGACTATGTAGGAGACCTGACGTGACTATGTATTAGACCTGACTATGTAGTAGACCTGACCTGACTATGTAGGAGACCTCACCTGACTATGTAGGAGACCTCACCTGACTATGTAGGAGACCTGAATATGTAGGAGACCTGACCTGACTATTGAGGAGACCTGACCTGACTATGTAGGAGACCTGACCTGACTATGTAGGAGAGATGACCTGACTGTGTAGGAGACCTGACCTGACTGTGTAGGACAGCTGACCTGACTATTTAGGAGACCTGACTATGTAGGAGGCCTGACCTGACAATGTAGGACACCTTACCTGACCATGTACGGGACCTGACCTGACTATGTAGGAGACTTGACCTGACTATGTAGGAGACCTGACCTGACTATGTAGGAGACCTGACTATTTAGGAGAACTGACCTGACTATATAGGATACCTGACCTGACTGTGTAGGAGTCCTGACCTGACTGTGTTGACACCTGATTATGTAGGAGACCTGACCTGACAATGAAGGAGACCTGACCTGAATATTTAGGAGACCTGACCTGAATATTTAGGAGACCTGACCTGACTTTGTAGGAGACCTGACCTGACTATGTAGGAGAGCTGACCTGACAATTTCGGTCCTCACCTGACTATTTAGGAGACCTGACCTGACTATATAGGATACCTGACCTGACTATTTAGGAGACCTGACTATGTAGGAGGCCTGACCTGACTCTGTAGGAGACCTGACTATGTAGGAGACCTTACCTGACTATGTAGGAGGCCTGACCTGACTATGTAGGAGGCCTGACCTGACTATGTAGGAGGCCTGACCTGACTATGTAGGAGAGCTGACCTGACTATATAGGAGACCTGACCTGACTCTGTAGGAGACCTGACTATGTAGGAGACATGACTATGTAGGACACCTGACCTGACTATTTAAGAGTCCTGACTATGTCGGAGGCCTGACCTGACTATGTCGGAGGCCTGACCTGACAATGTAGGACATTTTACCTGACTATGTAGGGGACCTGACCTTCCTATTTAGGAGACCTGACCTGACTATTTAGGATACCTGACCTGACTATTTAGGAGAACTGACCTGACTATGTTGGAGACCTGACCTGACTTTTTAGGAGACCTGACCTGACTATGTAGGAGTCCTGACCTGACTGTGTTGACACCTGATTATGTAGGAGACCTGACCTGACAATGTAGGAGACCTGACCTGACTATGTAGAAGAGCTGACCTGACAATTTAGGACCTGACCTGACTATTTAGGAGACCTGACTATTTAGGAGAACTGACCTGACTATATAGGATACCTGACCTGACTGTGTAGGAGTCCTGACCTGACTGTGTTGACACCTGATTATGTAGGAGACCTGACCTGACAATGTAGGAGACCTGACCTGAATATTTAGGAGAACTGACCTGAATATTTAGGAGACCTGACCTGACTTTGTAGGAGACCTGACCTGACTATGTAGGAGAGCTGACCTGACAATTTCGGACCTGACCTGACTATTTAGGAGACCTGACCTGACTATATAGGATACCTGACCTGACTATTTAGGAGACCTGACTATGTAGGAGGCATGACCTGACTCTGTAGGAGACCTGACTATGTAGGAGACCTTACCTGACTATGTAGGAGGCCTGACCTGACTATGTAGGAGGCCTGACCTGACTATGTAGGAGGCCTGACCTGACTATGTAGGAGAGCTGACCTGACTATATAGGAGACCTGACCTGACTCTGTAGGAGACCTGACTATGTAGGAGACATGACTATGTAGGACACCTGACCTGACTATTTAAGAGTCCTGACTATGTAGGAGACCTGACCTGACTGTTTAGGAGACCTGCATTTGAAGGATGCCTGACCTGACTCTGTAGGAGACCTGACCTGACTCTGTAGGAGACCTGACCTGACTCTGTAGGAGACCTGACCTGACTATGTAGGAGACCTGACCTTACAATTTAGGAGACCTGACCTGATTATGTAGGAGACCTGACCTGACTATGTAGGAGACCTGACCTGACTATGTAGGGGACCTGACCTGACTATGTAGGAGACCTGACCTGACTATCTAGGAGACCTGACTATGTACGAGACCTGACCTGACTATGTAGGAGAGCTGACCTGACTGTGTAGGAGAGCTGACCTGACAATTTAGGACCTGACCTGACTATTTAGGAGACCTGACTATGTCGGAGGCCTGACCTGACAATGTAGGACATCTTACCTGACTATGTAGGGGACCTGACCTTCCTATGTAGGGGACCTGACCTGACTATTTAGGGACCTGACCTGACTATTTAGGATACCTGAACTGACTATTTTGGAGAACTGACCTGACTATGTTGGAGACCTGACCTGACTTTTTAGGAGACCTGACCTGACTATGTAGGAGACCTGACTATGTAGGACACCTGACCTGACTATGTAGGAGTCCTGACCTGACTGTGTTGCCACCTGATTATGTAGGAGACCTGACCTGACAATGGAGGAGACCTGACCTGACTATGTAGGAGACCTGACCTGACTATGTAGGAGAGCTGACCTGACAATTTAGGACCTGACCTGACTATGTTGGAGACCTGACTATGTAGGAGACTTGACCTGACTATGTAGGAGACCTGACCTGACTATGTAGGAGACCTGACCTGACTATGTAGGGGACCTGACCAGACTATGTAGGAGACCTGACCTGACTATGTAGGAGACCTGACTATGTACGAGACCTGACCTGACTATGTAGGAGAGCTGACCTGACTGTGTAGGAGAGCTGACCTGACAATTTAGGACCTGACCTGACTATTTAGGAGACCTGACTATGTCGGAGGCCTGACCTGACAATGTAGGACATCTTACCTGACTATGTAGGGGACCTGACCTTCCTATGTAGGGGACCTGACCTGACTATTTAGGGGACCTGACCTGACTATTTAGGATACCTGAACTGACTATTTTGGAGAACTGACCTGACTATGTTGGAGACCTGACCTGACTTTTTAGGAGACCTGACCTGACTATGTAGGAGACCTGACTATGTAGGACACCTGACCTGACTATGTAGGAGTCCTGACCTGACTGTGTTGCCACCTGACTATGTAGGAGGCCTGACCTGACTATGTAGGAGAGCTGACCTGACTATATAGGAGACCTGACCTGACTATGTAGGAGACCTGACTATGTAGGAGACATGACTATGTAGGACACCTGACCTGACTATTTAAGAGTCCTGACTATGTAGGAGACCTGACCTGACTGTTTAGGAGACCTGCATATGAAGGATGCCTGACCTGACCCTGTAGGAGACCTGACCTGTCTCTGTAGGAGACCTGACCTGACTATGTAGGAGACCTGACCTGACAATTTAGGAGACCTGACCTGATTATGTAGGAGACCTGACCTGATTATGTAGGAGACCTGACCTGACTATGTAGGAGACCTGACCTGACTATGTAGGGGACCTGACTATGTAGGAGACCAGACCTGACTATGTAGGACACCTGACCTGAATATTTAAGAGTCCTGACTATGTAGGGGACTTGACCTGACTCTGTAGGATACCTGACCTGACTATGTAGGAGACCTGACCTGACTGCGTAGGAGAGCTGACCTGACTGTGTAGGAGAGCTGACCTGACAATTTAGGACCTGACCTGACTATATAGGATACCTGACCTGACTATTTAGGAGAACTGACCTGACTATGTTGGAGAACTGACCTGACTTTTTAGGAGACCTGACCTGACTATGTAGGAGACCTGACCTGACTATGTAGGAGACCTGACCTGACTCTGTAGGGGACCTGACTATGTAGGAGACCTGACCTGACTATGTAGGAGACCTGACTATGAAGGAGACATGACTATGTAGGACACCTGACCTGACTATTTAAGAGTCTTGACTATGTAGGAGACCTGACCTGACTCTGTAGGATACCTGACCTGACTGTGTAGGAGAGCTGACCTGACTGTAGGAGAGCTGACCTGACAATTTAGGACCTGACCTGACTATGTAGGAGACCTGACCTGACTATGTAGGAGACCTGACCAGACTTTATAGGAGATCTGACTAGGAGGCCTTTAGGTAGGAGAACTGACCTAGGAGACCTGACTATGTAGGAGACCTGACCTGACTTTATAGGAGATCTGACTCTTTAGGAGAACTGACCTGACTATTTAGGAGACCTGACTATGTAGGAGACCTGACCTGACTATGTAGGAGACCTGACCTGACAATTTAGGAGACCTGACCTGACTATGTAGGAGACCTGACCTGACTATGTAGGAGACCTGACCTGACTATGTAGGAGACCTGACTCTGTAGGAGACCTGACCTGACTTTGTAGGAGAGCTGACCTGACTGTGTAGGAGAGCTGACCTGACAATTTAGGACCTGACCTGACTATTTAGGAGACCTGACTATTTAGGAGAACTGACCTGACTATATAGGATACCTGACCTGACTGTGTAGGAGTCCTGACCTGACTGTGTTGACACCTGATTATGTAGGAGACCTGACCTGACAATGTAGGAGACCTGACCTGAATATTTAGGAGACCTGACCTGAATATTTAGGAGACCTGACCTGACTTTGTAGGAGACCTGACCTGACTATGTAGGAGAGCTGACCTGACAATTTAGGACCTGACCTGACTATTTAGGAGACCTGACTATTTAGGAGAACTGACCTGACTATATAGGATACCTGACCTGACTGTGTAGGAGTCCTGACCTGACTGTGTAGGAGACCTGACCTGACTGTGTAGGAGACCTGACCTGACTGTGTAGGAGACCTGACCTGACTATGTAGGAGACCTGACCTGACTATGTAGGAGACCTGACCTGACTATGTAGGAGAGCTGACCTGACTGTGTAGGAGAGCTGACCTGACAATTTAGGACCTGACCTGACTATTTAGGAGACCTGACTATGTCGGAGGCCTGACCTGACAATGTAGGACATCTTACCTGACTTTGTAGGAGACCTGACCTTCCTATGTAGGAGACCTGACCTGACTATTTAGGAGACCTGACCTGACTATTTAGGAGACCTGACCTGACTATTTAGGAGACCTGACCTGACTATTTAGGAGACCTGACCTGACTTTTTAGGAGACCTGACCTGACTATGTAGGAGACCTGACTAAGTAGGACACCTGACCTGACTATGTAGGAGTTCTGACCTGACTGTCTTGACACCTGATTATGTAGGAGACCTGACCTGACTATGCAGGAGACCTGACCTGACTATGTAGGAGACCTGACCTGACTATGTAGGAGAGCTGACCTGACAATTTAGGACCTGACCTGACTATTTGACCTGACTATTTAGGAGAACTGACCTGACTATATAGGATACCTGACCTGACTGTGTATGAGAGCTGACTTGACAATTTAGGACCTGACCTGACTATTTAGGAGACCTGACTATGTAGGAGGCCTGACCTGACTATGTAGGAGACCTGACTATGTAGGAGACCTGACCTGACTATGTAGGAGACCTGACCTGACTATGTAGGAGACCTGACCTGAATATTTAGGAGACCTGATCTGAATATTTAGGAGACCTGACCTGAATGTTTAGGAGACCTGACCTGAATATTTAGGAGACCTGACCTGACTATTTAGGAGACCTGAACTGACTCTGTAGGAGACCAGACCTGACTATGTAGGAGACCTGACTATGTAGGAGACCTGACCTGACTATGTAGGAGACCTGACCTGACTATGTAGGAGACCTGACCTGACTATTTAGGAGACCTGACCTGACTATGTCGGAGACCTGACTATGTAGGAGACCTGACCATGTAGGAGACCTGACCTGACTATGTAGGAGACCTGACCTGACTATGTAGGAGACCTGACCTGACTATGTAGGAGACCTGACCTGACTCTGTAGGAGACCTGACCTGACTATGTAGGAGACCTGACCTGACTATGTAGGAGACCTGACCTGACTATGTAGGAGACCTGACCTGACTATGTAGGAGACCTGACTATATAGGAGACATGACTATGTAGAACACCTGACCTGACTATGTAGGAGTCCTGACCTGACTGTGTTGACACCTGATTATGTAGGAGACCTGACCTGACTATGTAGGAGACCTGACCTGACAATGTAAGAGACCTGACCAGACTATTTAAGAGTCCTGACTATGTAGGAGACCTGACTATGTTGGAGACATGACTATGTAGGAGACCTGACCTGACTGTTTAGGAGACCTGCACATGTAGGAGGCCTGACCTGACTATGTAGGAGACCTGACCTGACTCTGTAGGAGACCTGACCTGACTATGTAGGAGACCTGACTATGTAGGAGACCTGACCTGACTATGTAGGAGACCTGACTCTGAAGGAGACCTGACTATGTAGGAGACCTGACCTGAATATGTAGGAGAGCTGACCTGACTATTTAGGACATCTTACCTGACTATGTAGGGGACCTGACCTTCCTATGTAGGAGACCTGACCTGACTATTTAGGAGACCTGACTATGTTGGAGACATGACTATGTAGGAGAACTGACCTGACTGTTTAGGAGACCTGCACATGTAGGAGGCCTGACCTGACTATGTAGGAGACCTGACCTGACTGTGTTAGAGACCTGACTATGTAGGAGACCTGACCAGACTTTATAGGAGATCTGACTCTTTAGGAGAACTGACCTGACTATATAGGAGACCTGACTATGTAGGAGACCTGACCTGACTATGTAGGAGACCTGACCTGACAATTTAGGAGACCTGACCTGACTATGTAGGAGACCTGACCTGACTATGTAGGAGACCTGACCTGACTATGTAGGAGACCTGACTATGTAGGATACCTGACCTGACTTTGTAGGAGAGCTGACCTGACAATTTAGGACCTGACCTGACTATTTAGGAGACCTGACTATGTCGGAGGCCTGACCTGACAATGTAGGACATCTTACCTGACTTTGTAGGAGACCTGACCTTCCTATGTAGGAGACCTGACCTGACTATTTAGGAGACCTGACCTGACTATTTAGGAGACCTGACCTGACTATTTAGGAGACCTGACCTGACTATTTAGGAGACCTGACCTGACTTTTTAGGAGACCTGACCTGACTATGTAGGAGACCTGACTAAGTAGGACACCTGACCTGACTATGTAGGAGTTCTGACCTGACTGTCTTGACACCTGATTATGTAGGAGACCTGACCTGACTATGCAGGAGACCTGACCTGACTATGTAGGAGACCTGACCTGACTATGTAGGAGAGCTGACCTGACAATTTAGGACCTGACCTGACTATTTAGGAGACCTGACTATTTAGGAGAACTGACCTGACTATATAGGATACCTGACCTGACTGTGTATGAGAGCTGACTTGACAATTTAGGACCTGACCTGACTATTTAGGAGACCTGACTATGTAGGAGGCCTGACCTGACTATGTAGGAGACCTGACTATGTAGGAGACCTGACCTGACTATGTAGGAGACCTGACCTGACTATGTAGGAGACCTGACCTGAATATTTAGGAGACCTGATCTGAATATTTAGGAGACCTGACCTGAATGTTTAGGAGACCTGACCTGAATATTTAGGAGACCTGACCTGAATATTTAGGAGACCTGAACTGACTCTGTAGGAGACCAGACCTGACTATGTAGGAGACCTGACTATGTAGGAGACCTGACCTGACTATGTAGGAGACCTGACCTGACTATGTAGGAGACCTGACCTGACTATTTAGGAGACCTGACCTGACTATGTCGGAGACCTGACAATGTGGGAGACCTGACCTGACTATGTAGGAGACCTGACCATGTAGGAGACCTGACCTGACTATGTAGGAGACCTGACCTGACTATGTAGGAGACCTGACCTGACTATTTAGGAGACCTGACCTGACTATGTAGGACCTGACCTGACCTGACTATGTAGGAGACCTGACTATATAGGAGACATGACCTGACTCTGTAGGACCTGACCTGACTATGTAGGAGTCCTGACCTGACTATGTAGGAGGCCTGACCTGACTATGTAGGAGACCTGACCTGACTATGTAGGAGACCTGACCTGACTATGTAGGAGACCTGACCTGACTATTTAAGACCTGACTATGTAGGAGACCTGACCTGAGACATGACTATGTAGGAGACCTGACCTGACTGTTTAGGAGACCTGCACATGTAGGAGGACCTGACCTGACTATGTAGGAGACCTGACCTGACTCTGTAGGAGACCTGACCTGACTATTTAGGAGACCTGACTATGTAGGAGACCTGACCTGACTATGTAGGAGACCTGAATATGTAGGAGACCTGACCTGACTGTAGGAGACCTGACTATGTAGAGACCTGACCTGACTATGTAGGAGACCTGACCTGACTATGTAGGAGACCTGACCTGACAATTTAGGACCTGACTATTTAGGAGACCTGACTGACTATGTAGGAGGCCTGACCTGACTATGTAGGAGACCTGACCTGACTATGTAGGAGACCTGACCTGACTATGTAGGAGACCTGACCTGACTATTTAGGAGACCTGACCTGACTATTTAGGAGACCTGACCTAGGAGACCTGACCTACTATGTAGGAGACCTGACCTGACTATTTAGGAGACCTGACCTGACTATTAGGAGACCTGACTATGTAGGAGACCTGACCTGACTATGTAGGAGACCTGACCTGACCTGACCTGATTTTAGGAGACCTGACCTGACTATGTAGGAGGCCTGACCTGACTATGTAGGAGACCTGACCTGACTATGTAGGAGACCTGACCTGACTATGTAGGAGACCTGATTATGTAGGGACCTGACCTGACTATGTAGGAGACCTGACCTGACTATGTAGGAGACCTGACCTGACTATTTAGGAGACCTGACCTGACTATGTAGGAGACCTGACCTGACTATGTAGGAGACCTGACCTAGGAGACCTGACCTGACTATTTAGGAGACCTGACCTGACTATGTAGGAGACCTGACCTGACTATGTAGGAGACCTGACTATGTAGGAGACCTGACCTGACCTGAGACCTGACCTGACTATGTAGGAGACCTGACCTGACTATTTAGGAGACCTGACCTGACTATTTAGGAGACCCTGACCTGACTATGTAGGAGACCTGACCTGACTATGTAGGAGACCTGACCTGACTATGTAGGAGACCTGACCTGACTAGGAGACCTGACCTGACTATGTAGGAGACCTGACCTGACATGTAGGAGACCTGACCTGACTATTAGGAGACCTGACTATGTAGGAGACCTGACCTGACTATGTAGGAGAGCTGACCTGACTATGTAGGAGACCTGACCTGACTATTTAGGACCTGACCTGACTATGTAGGAGAGACCTGACTATGTAGGAGACCTGACCTGACTATGTAGGAGACCTGACCTGACTATGTAGGAGACCTAGGAGACCTGACCTATGTAGGAGACCTGACCTGACTATGTAGGAGACCTGACCTGACTATTTAGGAGACCTGACTATGTAGGAGACCTGACCTGACTATGTAGGAGACCTGACCTGACTATGTAGGAGACCTGACCTGACTATTTAGGAGACCTGACCTGACTATGTAGGAGACCTGACCTGACTATGTAGGAGACCTGACCTGACTATGTAGGAGACCTGACCTGACTATTTAGGAGACCTGACCTGACTGACCTGACTATGTAGGAGACCTGACCTGACTATGTAGGAGACCTGACCTAGGAGACATGACTATGTAGGAGACCTGACCTGACTATTTAAGAGTCCTGGTAGGAGACCTGACCTGACTGTTTAGGAGACCTGACCTGACTATGTAGGAGACCTGACCTGACTATGTAGGAGACCTGACCTGACTATGTAGGAGACCTGACCTGACTATGTAGGAGACCTGACCTGACTATGTAGGAGACCTGACTATGTAGGAGACCTGACCTGACTTTGTAGGAGACCTGACCTGACTATTTAGGAGACCTGACCTGACTATGTAGGAGACCTGACCTGACTATGTAGGAGACCTGACCTGACTGACCTGACTATTGTAGGAGACCTGACCTGACTGTGTAGGAGACCTGACCTGACAATTTAGAGACCTGACCTGACTATTTAGGAGACCTGACTATGTAGGAGGCCTGACCTGACAATGTAGGACATCTTACCTGACTATGTAGGGGACCTGACCTTCCTATGTAGGAGACCTGACCTGACTATTTAGGAGACCTGACCTGACTATTTAGAGAGACCTGACCTGACTATTTAGGAGACCTGACCTGACTATTTAGGAGACCTGACCTGACTGACCTGACTATGTAGGAGACCTGACTGATGTAGGACACCTGACCTGACTATGTAGGAGTCCTGACCTGACTGTGTTGACACCTGATTATGTAGGAGACCTGACCTGACTATGTAGGAGACCTGACCTGACTATGTAGGAGACCTGACCTGACTATTTAAGAGACCTAGGAGACCTGACTATTTAGGAGACCTGACTATGTAGGAGACCTGACCTGACTATGTAGGAGACCTGACCTGACTGTAGGAGACCTGACCTGACTATGTAGGAGACCTGACTATGTAGGAGACCTGACTGACTAGGATACCTGACCTGACTATGGAGACCTGACCTGACTATTTAGGAGACCTGACCTGACTATGTAGGAGACCTGACCTGACTATTTAGAGACCTGACCTGACTATTTAGGAGACCTGACTATGTAGGAGACCTGACCTGACTATGTTGGAGACCTGACTATGTAGGAGACCTGACCTGACTATGTAGGAGACCTGACCTGACTATGTAGGAGACCTGACCTGATTTAGGAGACCTGACCTGACTATTTAGGAGACCTGACCTGACTATTTTGGAGACCTGACCTGACTATGTAGGAGACCTGACTATATAGGAGACATGACTATGTAGAACACCTGACCTGACTATGTAGGAGTCCTGACCTGACTGTGTTGACACCTGATTATGTAGGAGACCTGACCTGACTATGTAGGAGACCTGACCTGACAATGTAGGACATCTTACCTGACTTTGTAGGGGACCTGACCTTACTATGTAGGAGACCTGACCTGACAATTTAGGACCTGACCTGACTATGTCGGAGGCCTGACCTGACTATTAGGAGACCTGACCTGACTATGTAGGAGACCTGACCTGACAATTTAGGAGACCTGACCTGACTATTTAGGAGACCTGACCTGACTATGTAGGAGACCTGACCTGACTATGTAGGAGACCTGAGACCTGACCTGACCTGACTATGTAGGAGACCTGACCTGACTATGTAGGAGACCTGACCTGACTATGTAGGAGACCTGACCTGACTATTTAGGAGACCTGACCTGACTATTTAGGAGACCTGACCTGAATGTTTAGGAGACCTGACCTGAATATTTAGGAGACCTGACCTGACTATTTAGGAGACCTGACCTGACTATGTAGGAGACCTGACCTGACTATGTAGGAGACCTGACCTGACTATGTAGGAGACCTGACCTGACTAGGAGACCTGACCTGACTATTTAGGAGACCTGACCTGACTATTTAGGAGACCTGACCTGACTATGTAGGAGACCTGACCTGACTATGTAGGAGACCTGACCTGACTATGTAGGAGACCTGACCTGACTATGTAGGAGACCTGACCTGACTATGTAGGAGACCTGACTATATAGGAGACATGACTATGTAGGACACCTGACCTGACTATGTAGGAGTCCTGACCTGACTGTGTTGACACCTGATTATGTAGGAGACCTGACCTGACTATGTAGGAGACCTGACCTGACAATGTAGGAGACCTGACCTGACTATTTAAGAGTCCTGACTATGTAGGAGACCTGACTATGTTGGAGACATGACTATGTAGGAGACCTGACCTGACTGTTTAGGAGACCTGCATATGAAGGATGCCTGACCTGACTCTGTAGGAGACCTGACCTGACACTGTAGGAGACCTGACCTGACTATGTAGGAGACCTGACCTGACTATTTAGGATACCTGACCTGACTATTTAGGAGACTGACCTGACTATTTAGGAGACCTGACCTGACTAGGAGACCTGACCTGACTATTTAGGAGACCTGACCTGACTATGTAGGAGACCTGACTATGTAGGAGAGTCCTGACCTGACTGTGTTGACACCTGATTATGTAGGAGACCTGACCTGACTAGGAGACCTGACCTGACAATGTAGGAGACCTGACCTGACTATGTAGGGAGCTGACCTGACTATTTAGGAGACCTGACTATGTAGGAGAACTGACCTGACTATGTAGGAGACCTGACCTGACTGTGTAGGAGACCTGACCTGACAATTTAGGACCTGACCTGACTATTTAGGAGACCTGACTATGTAGGGACCTGACCTGACTATGTAGGAGACCCTATGTAGGAGACCTGACCTGACTATGTAGGAGACCTGACCTGACTATGTAGGAGACCTGACCTGACTATGTAGGAGACCTGACCTGACTATTTAGGAGACCTGACCTGACTCTGTAGGAGACCTGACTATGTAGGAGACCTGACCTGACTATGTAGGAGACCTGACCTGACTATGTAGGAGTCCTGACCTGACTGTGTTGACACCTGATTATGTAGGAGACCTGACCTGACTATGTAGGAGACCTGACCTGACAATGTAGGGAGACCTGACCTGACTATTTAAGAGTCCTGACTATGTAGGAGACCTGACTATGTTGGAGACATGACTATGTAGGAGACCTGACCTGACTGTTTAGGAGACCTGCATATGAAGGATGCCTGACCTGACTCTGTAGGAGACCTGACCTGACACTGTAGGAGACCTGACCTGACTATGTAGGAGACCTGACCTGACTATTTAGGATACCTGACCTGACTATTTAGGAGAACCTGACCTGACTATTTAGGAGACCTGACCTGACTATGTTGGAGACCTGACCTGACTTTTAGGAGACCTGACCTGACTATGTAGGAGACCTGACTATGTAGGACACCTGACTTGACTATGTAGGAGTCCTGACCTGACTGTGTTGACACCTGATTATGTAGGAGACCTGACCTGACTATGTAGGAGACCTGACCTGACAATGTAGGAGACCTGACCTGACTATGTAGGAGAGCTGACCTGACTATTTAGGAGACCTGACTATTTAGGAGAACTGACCTGACTATTTAGGGACTGACCTGACTGACCTGACTATGTAGGAGGCCTGACCTGACTAGGAGACCTGACTATGTAGGAGACCTGACCTGACTATGTAGGAGACCTGACCTGACTATGTAGGAGACCTGACCTGACTATTTAGGAGACCTGACCCTAGGAGACCTGACCTGAATGTTTAGGAGACCTGACCTGAATATTTAGGAGAGACCTGACCTATATGTAGGAGACCTGACCTGACTATGTAGGAGACCTGACCTGAATATTTAGGAGACCTGACCTGAATATTTAGGAGACCTGACCTGAATGTTTAGGAGACCTGACCTGACTATTTAGGAGACCTGACCTGACTATTTAGGAGACCTGAACTGACTATGTAGGAGACCAGACCTGACTATGTAGGAGACCTGACCTGACTATGTAGGAGACCTGGATGTAGGAGACCTGACCTGACTATTTAGGAGACCTGACCTGACTATTTAGGAGACCTGACCTGACTATGTCGGAGACCTGACCTGACTATGTAGGAGACCTGACCTGACTATGTAGGAGACCTGACCTGACTATGTAGGAGACCTGACCTGACTATGTAGGAGACCTGACTATATAGGAGACATGACTATGTAGGACACCTGACCTGACTATGTAGGAGTCCTGACCTGACTGTGTTGACACCTGATTATGTAGGAGACCTGACCTGACTATGTAGGAGACCTGACCTGACAATGTAGAGACCTGACCTGACTATTTAAGACCTGACTATGTAGGAGACCTGACTATGTAGGAGACATGACTATGTAGGAGACCTGACCTGACTGTTTAGGAGACCTGCATATGAGGAGGATGCCTGACCTGACTCTGTAGGAGACCTGACCTGACACTGTAGGAGACCTGACCTGACTATGTAGGAGACCTGACCTGACTATTTAGGATACCTGACCTGACTATTTAGGAGAACTGACCTGACTATTTAGGAGAACTGACCTGACTATGTTGGAGACCTGACCTGACTTTTAGGAGACCTGACCTGACTATGTAGGAGACCTGACTATGTAGGAGTCCTGACCTGACTGTGTTGACACCTGATTATGTAGGAGACCTGACCTGACTATGTAGGAGACCTGACCTGACAATGTAGGAGACCTGACCTGACTATGTAGGAGAGCTGACCTGACTATTTAGGAGACCTGACTATTTAGGAGAACTGACCTGACTATATAGGATACCTGACCTGACTGTGTAGGAGAGCTGACCTGACAATTTAGGACCTGACCTGACTATTTAGGAGACCTGACTATGTAGGAGGCCTGACCTGACTATGTAGGAGACCTGACTATGTAGGAGACCTGACCTGACTATGTAGGAGACCTGACCTGACTATGTAGGAGACCTGACCTGACTATGTAGGAGACCTGACCTGACTATTTAGGAGACCTGACCTGACTCTGTAGGAGACCTGACTATGTAGGAGACCTGACCTGACTATGTAGGAGACCTGACCTGACTATGTAGGAGTCCTGACCTGACTGTGTTGACACCTGATTATGTAGGAGACCTGACCTGACTATGTAGGAGACCTGACCTGACAATGTAGGAGACCTGACCTGACTATTTAAGAGTCCTGACTATGTAGGGAGACCTGGAGACATGACTATGTAGGAGACCTGACCTGACTGTTTAGGAGACCTGACTATGAAGGATGAGACCTGACCTGTAGGAGACCTGACCTGACTCTGTAGGAGACCTGACCTGACTATGTAGGAGACCTGACCTGACTATTTAGGATACCTGACCTGACTATTTAGGAGAACTGACCTGACTATTTAGGAGAACTGACCTGACTATGTTGGAGACCTGACCTGACTTTTTAGGAGACCTGACCTGACTATGTAGGAGACCTGACTATGTAGGACACCTGACTTGACTATGTAGGAGTCCTGACCTGACTGTGTTGACACCTGATTATGTAGGAGACCTGACCTGACTATGTAGGAGACCTGACCTGACAATGTAGGAGACCTGACCTGACTATTTAAGAGTCCTGACTATGTAGGAGACCTGACTATGTTGGAGACATGACTATGTAGGAGACCTGACCTGACTGTTTAGGAGACCTGCACATGTAGGAGGCCTGACCTGACCATGTAGGAGACCTGACCTGACTCTGAAGGAGACCTGACCTGACTATGTAGGAGACCTGACTATGTAGGAGACCTGACCTGACTATGTAGGAGACCTGACAATGAAGGAGACCTGACTATGTAGGAGACCTGACCTGAATATGTAGGAGAGCTGACCTGACTGTGTAGTAGAGCTGACCTGACAATTTAGGACCTGACCTGGCTATTTAGAAGACCTGACTATGTCGGAGGCCTGACCTGACTATGTCGAAGGCCTGTCTATGTAGGAGACCTGACCTGACTATGTAGGAAGCCTGACCTGACAATGTAGGACACCTGACCTGACTCTGTAGGAGACCTGACCTGACTATGTAGGAGACCTGACCTGACTGTGTAGGAGAGCTGACCTGACTGTGTCGGAGAGCTGACCTGACTATGTAGGAGACCTGACTATGTAGGAGACATGACTATGTAGGACACCTGACCTGACTATTTAAGAGTCCTGACTATGTAGGAGACCTGACCTGACTGTTTAGGAGACCTGCATATGAAGGATGCCTGACCTGACTCTGTAGGAGACCTGACCTGACACTGTAGGAGACCTGACCTGACTATGTAGGATACCTGACCTGATTATGTAGGAGACCTGACCTGACTGTGTAGGAGAGCTGACCTGACTGTGTAGGAGAGCTGACCTGACTATGTAGGAGACCTGACCTGACTATGTAGGAGACCTGACCTGACTATGTAAGAGAGCTGACCTGACTATGTAGGAGACCTGACCTGACTATGTAGGAGACCTGACTGTGTAGGAGACATGACTATGTAGGACACCGGACCTGACTATTTAAGAGTCTTGACTATGTAGGAGACCTGACCTGACTGTTTAGGAGACCTGCATATGAAGGATGCCTGACCTGACTCTGTAGGAGACCTGACCTGACACTGTAGGAGACCTGACCTGACTATGTAGGAGACCTGACTCTGTAGGAGACCTGACCTGACTATGTAGGAGACCTGACCTGACTCTTTAGAGACCTGACCTGACTATGTAGGAGACCTGACCTGACAAATGTAGGAGACCTGACCTGACTATTTAAGAGTCCTGACTATGTAGGAGACCTGACTATGTTGGAGACATGACTATGTAGGAGACCTGACCTGACTGTTTAGGAGACCTGCACATGTAGGAGACCTGACCTGACTATGTAGGAGACCTGACTATGTAGGAGACCTGACCTGACTATGTAGGAGACCTGACAATGAAGGAGACCTGACCTGACTAGGAGACCTGACAATGAAGGAGACCTGACCTGAATATGT
Organism: Oncorhynchus tshawytscha; assembly: GCF_018296145.1. Classification (NCBI taxonomy): domain Eukaryota; kingdom Metazoa; phylum Chordata; class Actinopteri; order Salmoniformes; family Salmonidae; genus Oncorhynchus; species Oncorhynchus tshawytscha. The sequence continues at coordinate 57,728,804 of NC_056447.1, read as the reverse complement.
AGGAGAGCTGACCTGACTGTGTAGGAGACCTGACCTGACTATGTAGGAGACCTGACCTGACTATGTAGGGGACCTGACTATGTAGGAGACCTGACCTGACTATGTAGGAGACCTGACCTGACTATGTAGGGGACCTGACTATGTAGGAGACCTGACCTGACTATTTAAGAGTCCTGACTATGTAGGAGACCTGACCTGACTATGTAGGAGACCTGAGTCTGTAGGAGACCTGACCTGACTTTGTAGGAGAGCTGACCTGACTGTGTAGGAGAGCTGACCTGACAATTTAGGACCTGACCTGACTATTTAGGAGACCTGACTATGTCGGAGCCCTGACCTGACAATGTAGGACATC
>NC_056447.1:57644967-57728349 GCF_018296145.1 Oncorhynchus tshawytscha | reverse complement strand
TGTAGGAGACCTGACCTGACTCTGTAGGAGACCTGACCTGACTATGTAGGAGACCTGACCTGACTATGTAGGAGACCTGACCTGACTATTTAAGAGTCCTGACTATTTAGGAGACCTGACCTGGAGACACCTGACTATGTAGGAGACCTGACCTGACTGTTTAGAGACCTGACTATGTAGGAGACCTGACCTGACTATGTAGGAGACCTGACCTATGTAGGAGACCTGACCTGACTATGTAGGAGACCTGACCTGACTATGTAGGAGACCTGACCTGACTAGGAGATGTAGGAGACCTGACCTGAATATGTAGGAGAGCTGACCTGACTATGTAGGAGACCTGACCTGACTATGTAGGAGACCTGACCTGACTATGTGACCTGACTATGTAGGAGACCTGACCTGACTATGTAGGGGACCTGACTATGTAGGAGACCTGACCTGACTATTTAAGAGTCCTGACTATGTAGGAGACCTGACCTGACTATGTAGGAGACCTGAGTCTGTAGGAGACCTGACCTGACTTTGTAGGAGAGCTGACCTGACTGTGTAGGAGAGCTGACCTGACAATTTAGGACCTGACCTGACTATTTAGGAGACCTGACTATGTCGGAGGCCTGACCTGACAATGTAGGACATCTTACCTGACTATGTAGGGGACCTGACCTTCCTATTTAGGAGACCTGACCTGACTATTTAGGATACCTGACCTGACTATTTAGGAGAACTGACCTGACTATGTTGGAGACCTGACCTGACTTTTTAGGAGACCTGACCTGACTATGTAGGAGACCTGACTATGTAGGACACCTGACCTGACTATGTAGGAGTCCTGACCTGACTGTGTTGACACCTGATTATGTAGGAGACCTGACCTGACAATGTAGGAGACCTGACCTGACTATGTAGGAGAGCTGACCTGACAATTTAGGACCTGACCTGACTATTTAGGAGACCTGACTATTTAGGAGACTGACCTGACTATGTAGGAGACCTGACCTGTAGGAGAGGCCTGACCTGACTATGTTAGGACCTGACCTGACTATTTAGGAGACCTGACCTGACTATGTAGGAAGCCTGACCTGACAATGTAGGACACCTGACCTGACTCTGTAGGAGAGACCTGACTATGTAGGAGACCTGACCTGACTGTGTAGGAGACCTGACCTGACTATTTAGGAGACCTGACCTGACTATGTAGGAGACCTGACTATGTAGGAGACCTGACCTGACCTGACCTGAATATGTAGGAGACCTGACCTGACTGTGTAGGAGAGCTGACCTGACAATTTAGGACCTGACCTGACTATTTAGAAGACCTGACTATGTCGGAGGCCTGACCTGACTATGTCGAAGGCCTGTCTATTTAGGAGACCTGACCTGACTATGTAGGAAGCCTGACCTGACAATGTAGGACACCTGACCTGACTCTGTAGGAGACCTGACTATGTAGGAGACCTGACCTGACTGTGTAGGAGAGCTGACCTGACGGAGAGCTGACCTGACTATGTAGGAGACCTGACCTGACTATGTAGGACACCTGACCTGACTATTTAAGACCTGACTATGTAGGAGACCTGACCTGACTGTTTAGGAGACCTGCATATGAAGGATGCCTGACCTGACTCTGTAGGAGACCTGACCTGACACTGTAGGAGACCTGACCTGACTAGGACCCTGACTGATTATGTAGGAGACCTGACCTGACTGTGTAGGAGACCTGACCTGACTATGTAGGAGACCTGACCTGACTATGTAGGAGACCTGACCTGACTATGTAGGAGACCTGACCTGACTATGTAGGAGACCTGACCTGACTATGTAGGAGACCTGACCTGACTATGTAGGAGACCTGACTATGTAGGAGACCTGACTATGTAGGAGACCTGACCTGACTATTTAAGAGTCTTGACTATGTAGGAGACCTGACCTGACTGTTTAGGAGACCTGCATATGAAGGATGCCTGACCTGACTCTGTAGGAGACCTGACCTGACATGTAGGAGACCTGACCTGACTAGGAGACCTGACTCTGTAGGAGACCTGACCTGACTCTGTAGGAGACCTGACCTGACTATTTAGGAGACCTGACCTGACTATGTAGGAGACCTGACCTGACAATGTAGGAGACCTGACCTGACTATTTAAGAGTCCTGACTATGTAGGAGACCTGACTATGTTGGAGACATGACTATGTAGGAGACCTGACCTGACTGTTTAGGAGACACATGTAGGAGACCTGACCTGACTATGTAGGAGACCTGACTATGTAGGAGACCTGACCTGACTATGTAGGAGACCTGACAATGAAGGAGACCTGACTATGTAGGAGACCTGACCTGACTATGTAGGAGACCTGACCTGACTGTGTAGGAGACCTGACCTGACTATGTAGGAGACCTGACCTGACTATGTAGGAGACCTGACCTGACTATGTAGGAGACCTGACCTGACTATGTAGGGGACCTGACTATGTAGGAGACCTGACCTGACTATTTAAGAGTCCTGACTATGTAGGAGACCTGACCTGACTATGTAGGAGACCTGAGTCTGTAGGAGACCTGACCTGACTTTGTAGGAGACCTGACCTGACTATGTAGGTGACCTGACTATTTAGGAGACCTGACCTGACTATTTAGGAGACCTGACTATGTCGGAGGCCTGACCTGACAATGTAGGACATCTGACCTGACTATGTAGGGGACCTGACCTCCTATTTAGGAGACCTGACCTGACTATTTAGAGACCTGACCTGACTATTTAGGAGACCTGACCTGACTATTTAGGAGACCTGACCTGACTATTTAGGAGACCTGACCTGACTTTTAGGAGACCTGACCTGACTATGTAGGAGACCTGACTATGTAGGAGACCTGACCTGACTATGTAGGAGTCCTGACCTGACTGTGTCCTGACCTTGTAGACACCTGATTATGTAGGAGACCTGACCTGACTATGTAGGAGACCTGACCTGACTATGTAGGAGAGCTGACCTGACAATTTAGGACCTGACCTGACTATTTAGGAGACCTGACTATTTAGGAGAACTGACCTGACTGACCTGACTCTGTAGGAGACCTGACCTGACTATGTGTAGAGAAGGCCTGACTATGTAGGAGACCTGACCTGACTATGTAGGAACCTGACCTGACAATGTAGGAGACCTGACCTGACTCTGTAGGAGACCTGACCTGACTATGTAGGAGACCTGACCTGACTGTGTAGGAGACCTGACCTGACTATGTAGGAGACCTGACCTATGTAGGAGACCTGACTATGTAGGAGACCATGACTATGTAGGACACCTGACCTGACTATTTAAGAGTCCTGACTATGTAGGAGACCTGACCTGACTGTTTAGGAGACCTGCATATGAAGGATGCCTGACCTGACTCTGTAGGAGACCTGACCTGACACTGTAGGAGACCTGACCTGACTATGTAGGACCTGACCTGATTATGTAGGAGACCTGACCTGACTATGTAGGAGAGCTGACCTGACTGTGTAGGAGAGCTGACCTGACTATGTAGGAGACCTGACCTGACTAGGAGACCTGACCTGACTATGTAGGAGACCTGACCTGACTATGTAGGAGAGCTGACCTGACTATGTAGGAGACCTGACCTGACTATGTAGGAGACCTGACTATGACTATGTAGGAGACCTGACCTGACTATTAGGAGAGTCCTGACTATGTAGGAGACCTGACCTGACTATTTAGGAGACCTGACCTGACTATTAGGATGCCTGACCTGACTATGTAGGAGACCTGACCTGACACTGTAGGAGACCTGACCTGACTATGTAGGAGACCTGACTCTGTAGGGAGACCTGACCTGACTATGTAGGAGACCTGACCTGACTATTTAGGAGACCTGACCTGACTATGTAGGAGACCTGACCTGACAATGTAGGAGACCTGACCTGACTATTTAAGAGTCCTGACTATGTAGGAGACCTGACTATGTTGGAGACATGACTATGTAGGAGACCTGACCTGACTGTTTAGGAGACCTGCACATGTAGGAGACCTGACCTGACTATGTAGGAGACCTGACTATGTAGGAGACCTGACCTGACTATGTAGGAGACCTGACAATGAAGGAGACCTGACTGATGTAGGAGACCTGGAGACCTGACCTGAATATGTAGGAGAGCTGACCTGACTGTGTAGGAGACCTGACCTGACTATGTAGGAGACCTGACCTGACTATGTAGGGGACCTGACTATGTAGGAGACCTGACCTGACTATGTAGGAGACCTGACCTGACTATGTAGGGGACCTGACCTGACTATTTAAGAGTCCTGACTATGTAGGAGACCTGACCTGACTATGTAGGAGACCTGACTCTGTAGGAGACCTGACCTGACTTTGTAGGAGAGCTGACCTGACTGTGTAGGAGAGCTGACCTGACAATTTAGGACCTGACCTGACTATTTAGGAGACCTGACTATGTCGGAGCCCTGACCTGACAATGTAGGACATCTTACCTGACTATGTAGGGGACCTGACCTTCCTATTTAGGAGACCTGACCTGACTATTTAGGATACCTGACCTGACTATTTAGGAGAACTGACCTGACTATGTTGGAGACCTGACCTGACTTTTTAGGAGACCTGACCTGACTATGCAGGAGACCTGACTATGTAGGACACCTGACCTGACTATGTAGGAGTCCTGACCTGACTGTGTTGACACCTGATTATGTAGGAGACCTGACCTGACAATGTAGGAGACCTGACCTGACTATGTAGGAGAGCTGACCTGACAATTTAGGACCTGACCTGACTATTTAGGAGACCTGACTATTTAGGAGAACTGACCTGACTATGTAGGAGACCTGACTCTGTCGGAGGCCTGACCTGACTATGTCGAAGGCCTGTCTATGTAGGAGACCTGACCTGACTATGTAGGAAGCCTGACCTGACAATGTAGGACACCTGACCTGACTCTGTAGGAGACCTGACCTGACTATGTAGGAGACCTGACCTGACTGTGTAGGAGAGCTGACCTGACTGTGTCGGAGAGCTGACCTGAGTATGTAGGAGACCTGACTATGTAGGAGACATGACTATGTAGGAGACCTGACCTGAATATGTAGGAGAGCTGACCTGACTGTGTAGGAGAGCTGACCTGACAATTTAGGACCTGACCTGGCTATTTAGAAGACCTGACTATGTCGGAGGCCTGACCTGACTATGTCGAAGGCCTGTCTATGTAGGAGACCTGACCTGACTATGTAGGAAGCCTGACCTGACAATGTAGGACACCTGACCTGACTCTGTAGGAGACCTGACCTGACTATGTAGGAGACCTGACCTGACTGTGTAGGGAGAGCTGACCTGACTGTGTCGGAGAGCTGACCTGACTATGTAGGAGACCTGACTATGTAGGAGACATGACTATGTAGGACACCTGACCTGACTATTTAAGAGTCCTGACTATGTAGGAGACCTGACCTGACTGTTTAGGAGACCTGCATATGAAGGATGCCTGACCTGACTCTGTAGGAGACCTGACCTGACACTGTAGGAGACCTGACCTGACTATGTAGGATACCTGACCTGATTATGTAGGAGACCTGACCTGACTGTGTAGGAGAGCTGACCTGACTGTGTAGGAGAGCTGACCTGACTATGTAGGAGACCTGACCTGACTATGTAGGAGACCTGACCTGACTATGTAGGAGACCTGACCTGACTATGTAGGAGAGCTGACCTGACTATGTAGGGAGACCTGACTATGTAGGAGACCTGTAGGAGACATGACTATGTAGGACACCGGACCTGACTATTTAAGAGTCTTGACTATGTAGGAGACCTGACCTGACTGTTTAGGAGACCTGCATATGAAGGATGCCTGACCTGACTCTGTAGGAGACCTGACCTGACACTGTAGGAGACCTGACCTGACTATGTAGGAGACCTGACTCTGTAGGAGACCTGACCTGACTCTGTAGGAGACCTGACCTGACTCTTTAGGAGACCTGACCTGACTATGTAGGAGACCTGACCTGACAATGTAGGAGACCTGACCTGACTATTTAAGAGTCCTGACTATGTAGGAGACCTGACTATGTTGGAGACATGACTATGTAGGAGACCTGACCTGACTGTTTAGGAGACCTGCACATGTAGGAGACCTGACCTGACTATGTAGGAGACCTGACTATGTAGGAGACCTGACCTGACTATGTAGGAGACCTGACAATGAAGGAGACCTGACTATGTAGGAGACCTGACCTGAATATGTAGGAGAGCTGACCTGACTGTGTAGGAGACCTGACCTGACTATGTAGGAGACCTGACCTGACTATGTAGGGGACCTGACAATGTAGGAGACCTGACCTGACTATGTAGGAGAGCTGACCTGACAATTTAGGACCTGACCTGACTATTTAGGAGACCTGACTATTTAGGAGAACTGACCTGACTGTGTAGGAGACCTGACTCTGTAGGAGACCTGACCTGACTTTGTAGGAGAGCTGACCTGACTGTGTAGGAGAGCTGACCTGACAATTTAGGACCTGACCTGACTATTTAGGAGACCTGACTATGTCGGAGGCCTGACCTGACAATGTAGGACATCTTACCTGACTATGTAGGGGACCTGACCTTCCTATTTAGGAGACCTGACCTGACTATTTAGGATACCTGACCTGACTATTTAGGAGAACTGACCTGACTATGTTGGAGACCTGACCTGACTTTTTAGGAGACCTGACCTGACTATGTAGGAGACCTGACTATGTAGGACACCTGACCTGACTATGTAGGAGTCCTGACCTGACTGTGTTGACACCTGATTATGGAGGAGACCTGACCTGACAATGTAGGAGACCTGACCTGACTATGTAGGAGAGCTGACCTGACAATTTAGGACCTGACCTGACTATTTAGGAGACCTGACTATTTAGGAGAACCTGACCTGACTATGTAGGAGACCTGACTCTGTCGGAGGAGACCTGACCTGAGGCCTGTCTATGTAGGAGACCTGACCTGACTATGTAGGAAGCCTGACCTGACAATGTAGGACACCTGACCTGACTCTGTAGGACCTGACCTGACTATGTAGGAGACCTGACCTGACTATGTAGGAGGCCTGACCTGACTCTGTAGGAGACCTGACCTGACTATGTAGGAGACCTGACTATGTAGGAGACCTGACCTGACTATGTAGGAGACCTGACCTGAATATGTAGAAGAGCTGACCTGACTGTGTAGGAGAGCTGACCTGACAATTTAGGACCTGACCTGGCTATTTAGAAGACCTGACTATGTCGGAGGCCTGTCTATGTAGGAGACCTGACCTGACTATGTAGGAAGCCTGACCTGACAATGTAGGACACCTGACCTGACTCTGTAGGAGACCTGACCTGACTATGTAGGAGACCTGACCTGACTGTGTAGGAGAGCTGACCTGACTGTGTAGGAGAGCTGACCTGACTATGTAGGAGACCTGACTATGTAGGAGACCTGACTATGTAGGACCTGACCTGACTATTTAAGAGTCCTGACTATGTAGGAGACCTGACCTGACTGTTTAGGAGACCTGCATATGAAGGATGCCTGACCTGACTATGTAGGAGACCTGACCTGACACTGTAGGAGACCTGACCTGACTATGTAGGATACCTGACCTGACTATGTAGGAGACCTGACCTGACTATGTAGGAGACCTGACCTGACTATGTAGGAGACCTGACCTGACTATGTAGGAGACCTGACCTGACTATGTAGGAGACCTGACCTGACTATGTAAGAGACCTGACCTGACTATGTAGGACACCTGACCTGACTATTTAAGAGTCTTGACTATGTAGGAGACCTGACCTGACTGTTTAGGAGAGACCATATGAAGGAGACCTGACCTGACTCTGTAGGAGACCTGACCTGACACTGTAGGAGACCTGACCTGACTATGTAGAGACCTGACTCTGTAGGAGACCTGACCTGACTCTGTAGGAGACCTGACCTGACTATTAGGAGACCTGACCTGACTATGTAGGAGACCTGACCTGACAATGTAGGAGACCTGACCTGACTATTTAAGAGTCCTGACTATGTAGGAGACCTGACCTGACATGACTATGTAGGAGACCTGACCTGACTGTTTAGGAGACCTGCACATGTAGGAGACCTGACCTGACTATGTAGGAGACCTGACTATGTAGGAGACCTGACCTGACTATGTAGGAGACCTGACAATGAAGGAGACCTGACTATGTAGGAGACCTGACCTGACTATGTAGGAGACCTGACCTGACTATGTAGGAGACCTGACCTGACTATTTAGGAGACCTGACCTGACTATGTTGGAGACCTGACCTGACTTTTTAGGAGACCTGACCTGACTATGTAGGAGACCTGACTATGTAGGACACCTGACCTGACTATGTAGGAGTCCTGACCTGACTGTGTTGACACCTGACCTTATGTAGGAGACCTGACCTATGTAGGAGACCTGACCTGACTATGTAGGAGACCTGACCTGACTATGTAGGAGGACCTGACCTGACTATTTAGGAGACCTGACTATTTAGGAGAACTGACCTGACTATGTAGGAGACCTGACCTCTGTTTAGGAGACCTGACTGACTATGTAGGAGACCTGACCTGACTATGTAGGAGACCTGACCTGACAATGTAGGAGACCTGACCTGACTCTGTAGGAGACCTGACCTGACTATGTAGGGAGACCTGACTATGTAGGAGACATGACTATGTAGGACACCTGACCTGACTATTTAAGAGTCCTGACTATGTAGGAGACCTGACCTGACTGTTTAGGAGACCTGCATATGAAGGATGCCTGACCTGACTCTGTAGGAGACCTGACCTGACACTGTAGGAGACCTGACCTGACCTGACTATGTAGGATACCTGACCTGACTATGTAGGAGACCTGACCTGACTGTGTAGGAGAGCTGACCTGACTGTGTAGGAGACCTGACCTGACTATGTAGGAGACCTGACCTGACTATGTAGGAGACCTGACCTGACTATGTAGGAGACCTGACCTGACTATGTAGGAGAGCTGACCTGACTATGTAGGAGACCTGACCTGACTATGTAGGAGACCTGACTAGGAGACATGACTAGGAGGACACCTGACCTGACTATTTAAGAGTCTTGACTATGTAGGAGACCTGACCTGACTGTTTAGGAGACCTGCATATGAAGGATGCCTGACCTGACTCTGTAGGAGACCTGACCTGACACTGTAGGAGACCTGACCTGACTATGTAGGAGACCTGACTCTGTAGGAGACCTGACCTGACTCTGTAGGAGACCTGACCTGACTCTTTAGGAGACCTGACCTGACTATGTAGGAGACCTGACCTGACAATGTAGGAGACCTGACCTGACTATTTAAGAGTCCTGACTATGTAGGAGACCTGACTATGTTGGAGACATGACTATGTAGGAGACCTGACCTGACTGTTTAGGAGACCTGCACATGTAGGAGACCTGACCTGACTATGTAGGAGACCTGACTATGTAGGAGACCTGACCTGACTATGTAGGAGACCTGACAATGAAGGAGACCTGACTATGTAGGAGACCTGACCTGAATATGTAGGAGACCTGACCTGACTATGTAGGAGACCTGACCTGACTGTGTAGGAGACCTGACCTGACTATGTAGGAGACCTGACCTGACTATGTAGGGGGACCTGACTATGTAGGAGACCTGACCTGACTATGTAGGAGACCTGACCTGACTATGTAGGGGACCTGACCTGACTATTTAAGAGTCCTGACTATGTAGGAGACCTGACCTGACTATGTAGGAGACCTGACTCTGTAGGAGACCTGACCTGACTTTGTAGGAGAGCTGACCTGACTGTGTAGGAGAGCTGACCTGACAATTTAGGACCTGACCTGACTATTTAGGAGACCTGACTATGTCGGAGGCCTGACCTGACAATGTAGGAGAGCTGACCTGACAATTTAGGACCTGACCTGACTATTTAGGAGACCTGACTATGTCGGAGGCCTGACCTGACAATGTAGGACATCTTACCTGACTATGTAGGGGACCTGACCTTCCTATTTAGGAGACCTGACCTGACTATTTAGGATACCTGACCTGACTATTTAGGAGAACTGACCTGACTATGTTGGAGACCTGACCTGACTATGTAGGAGACCTGACTATGTAGGAGACCTGACCTGACTATGTAGGAGACCTGACCTGACTATGTAGGAGACCTGACCTGACTCTGTAGGAGACCTGACTATGTAGGAGACCTGACCTGACTATGTAGGAGACCTGACCTGACTATGTAGGAGACCTGACCTGACTATGTAGGAGACCTGACCTGACTATGTAGGAGACCTGACTATATAGGAGACATGACTATGTAGGACACCTGACCTGACTATGTAGGAGTCCTGACCTGACTGTGTTGACACCTGATTATGTAGGAGACCTGACCTGACTATGTAGGAGACCTGACCTGACAACGTAGGAGACCTGACCTGACTATTTAAGAGTCCTGACTATGTAGGAGACCTGACTATGTTGGAGACATGACTATGTAGGAGACCTGACCTGACTGTTTAGGAGACCTGCACATGTAGGAGGCCTGACCTGACTATGTAGGAGACCTGACCTGACTCTGTAGGAGACCTGACCTGACTATGTAGGAGACCTGACTATGTAGGAGACCTGACCTGACTATGTAGGAGCCCTGACAATGAAGGAGACCTGACTATGTAGGAGACCTGACCTGAATATGTAGGAGACCTGACCTGACTATTTAGGAGACCTGACTATTTAGGAGAACTGACCTGACTATATAGGATACCTGACCTGACTGTGTATGAGAGCTGACCTGACAATTTAGGACCTGACCTGACTATTTAGGAGACCTGACTATGTAGGAGGCCTGACCTGACTATGTAGGAGACCTGACTATGTAGGAGACCTGACCTGACTATGTAGGAGACCTGACCTGACTATGTAGGAGACCTGACCTGAATATTTAGGAGACCTGACCTGAATATTTAGGAGACCTGACCTGAATGTTTAGGAGACCTGACCTGAATATTTAGGAGACCTGACCTGAATATTTAGGAGACCTGAACTGACTCTGTAGGAGACCAGACCTGACTATGTAGGAGACCCTATGTAGGAGACCTGACTATGTAGGAGACCTGACCTGACTATGTAGGAGACCTGACCTGACTATTTAGGAGACCTGACCTGACTATGTCGGAGACCTGACTATGTAGGAGACCTGACCATGTAGGAGACCTGACCTGACTATGTAGGAGACCTGACCTGACTATGTAGGAGACCTGACCTGACTCTGTAGGAGACCTGACTATGTAGGAGACCTGACCTGACTATGTAGGAGACCTGACCTGACTATGTAGGAGACCTGACCTGACTATGTAGGAGACCTGACCTGACTATGTAGGAGACCTGACTATATAGGAGACATGACTATGTAGGACACCTGACTATGTAGGAGTCCTGACCTGACTGTGTTGACACCTGATTATGTAGGAGACCTGACCTGACTATGTAGGAGACTTGACCTGACAATGTAGGAGACCTGACCTGACTATTTAAGAGTCCTGACTATGTAGGAGACCTGACTATGTTGGAGACATGACTATGTAGGAGGCCTGACCTGACTGTTTAGGAGACCTGACCTGACTCTGTAGGAGACCTGACCTGACTATGTAGGAGACCTGACTATGTAGGAGACCTGACCTGACTATGTAGGAGCCCTGACAATGAAGGAGACCTGACTATGTAGGAGACCTGACCTGAATATGTAGGAGAGCTGACCTGACTGTGTAGGAGAGCTGACCTGACAATTTAGGACCTGACCTGGCTATTTAGAAGACCTGACTATGTCGGAGGCCTGACCTGACTATGTCGGAGGCCTGACTATGTAGGAGACCTGACCTGACTATGTAGGAAGCCTGACCTGACAATGTAGGACACCTGACCTGACTCTGTAGGAGACCTGACCTGACTATGTAGGAGACCTGACCTGACTGTGTAGGAGAGCTGACCTGACTGTGTAGGAGAGCTGACCTGACTATGTAGGAGACCTGACTATGTAGGAGACATGACTATGTAGGACACCTGACCTGAGTATTTAAGAGTCCTGACTATGTAGGAGACCTGACCTGACTGTTTAGGAGACCTGCATATGAAGGATGCCTGACCTGACTCTGTAGGAGACCTGACCTGACACTGTAGGAGACCTGACCTGACTATGTAGGAGACCTGACCTGACTATTTAGGATACCTGACCTGACTATTTAGGAGAACTGACCTGACTATTTAGGAGAACTGACCTGACTATTTAGGAGACCTGACCTGACTATGTAGGAGACCTGACTATGTAGGACACCTGACTTGACTATGTAGGAGTCCTGACCTGACTGTGTTGACACCTGATTATGTAGGAGACCTGACCTGACTATGTAGGAGACCTGACCTGACAATGTAGGAGACCTGACCTGACTATGTAGGAGAGCTGACCTGACAATTTAGGACCTGACCTGACTATTTAGGAGACTTGACTATTTAGGAGAACTGACCTGACTATATAGGATACCTGACCTGACTGTGTAGGAGAGCTGACCTGACAATTTAGGACCTGACCTGACTATTTAGGAGACCTGACTATGTAGGAGGCCTGACCTGACTATGTAGGAGACCTGACTATGTAGGAGACCTGACCTGACTATGTAGGAGACCTGACCTGACTATGTAGGAGACCTGACCTGAATATTTAGGAGACCTGACCTGAATATTTAGGAGACCTGACCTGAATATTTAGGAGACCTGACCTGAATGTTTAGGAGACCTGACCTGAATATTTAGGAGACCTGACCTGAATATTTAGGAGACCTGAACTGACTCTGTAGGAGACCAGACCTGACTATGTAGGAGACCTGACCTGACTATGTAGGAGACCTGACCTGACTATGTAGGAGACCTGACCTGACTATTTAGGAGACCTGACCTGACTCTGTAGGAGACCTGACTATGTAGGAGACCTGACCTGACTATGTAGGAGACCTGACCTGACTATGTAGGAGACCTGACCTGACTATGTAGGAGTCCTGACCTGACTGTGTTGACACCTGACTACGTAGGAGACCTGACCTGACAATGTAGGAGACCTGACCTGACTATTTAAGAGTCCTGACTATGTAGGAGACCTGACTATGTTGGAGACATGACTATGTAGGAGACCTGACCTGACTGTTTAGGAGACCTGCACATGTAGGAGGCCTGACCTGACTATGTAGGAGACCTGACCTGACTCTGAAGGAGACCTGACCTGACTATGTAGGAGACCTGACTATGTAGGAGACCTGACCTGACTATGTAGGAGACCTGACAATGAAGGAGACCTGACTATGTAGGAGAACTGGCCTGAATATGTAGGAGAGCTGACCTGAATGTGTAGGAGAGCTGACCTGACAATTTAGGACCTGACCTGGCTATTTAGAAGATCTGACTATGTCGGAGGCCTGACCTGACTATGTCGGAGGCCTGTCTATGTAGGAGACCTGACCTGACTATGTAGGAAGCCTGACCTGACAATGTAGGACACCTGACCTGACTCTGTAGGAGACCTGACCTGACTATGTAGGAGACCTGACCTGACTGTGTAGGAGAGCTGACCTGACTGTGTAGGAGAGCTGACCTGACTATGTAGGAGACCTGACTATGTAGGAGACATGACTATGTAGGACACCTGACCTGACTATTTAAGAGTCCTGACTATGTAGGAGACCTGACCTGACTGTTTAGGAGACCTGCATATGAAGGATGCCTGACCTGACTGTGTAGGAGACCTGACCTGACACTGTAGGAGACCTGACCTGACTATGTAGGAGACCTGACCTGACTATTTAGGATACCTGACCTGACTATTTAGGAGAACTGACCTGACTATTTAGGAGAACTGACCTGACTATGTTGGAGACCTGACCTGACTTTTTAGGAGACCTGACCTGACTATGTAGGAGACCTGACTATGAGGGGACACCTGACTTGACTATGTAGGAGACCTGACCTGACTGACACCTGATTATTAGGAGACCTGACCTGACTATGTAGGAGACCTGACCTGACTATGTAGGAGACCTGACCTGACTATGTAGGAGACCTGACCTGACTATTTAGGAGACCTGACTATGTAGGAGACCTGACCTGACTATGTAGGAGACCTGACCTGACAATTTAGGAGATTTACCTGACCTGACTATTTAGGAGACCTGACCTGACTATGTAGGAGACCTGACCTGACTATGTAGGAGACCTGACCTGACTATGTAGGAGGCCTGACCTGACTATTTAGGAGACCTGACTATGTAGGAGACCTGACCCGACTATTTAGGAGACCTGACCTGACTATGTAGGAGACCTGACTATGTAGGAGACCTGACCTGACTATGTAGGAGGCCTGACCTGACAATTTAGGACACCTGACCTGACTCTGTAGGAGACCTGACCTGACTATGTAGGAGACCTGACCTGACTGTGTAGGAGAGCTGACCTGACTGTGTAGGAGAGCTGACCTGACTATGTAGGAGACCTGACCTGACTATGTAGGAGACCTGACCTGACTATGTAGGAGAGCTGACCTGACAATTTAGGACCTGACCTGACGATTTAGGAGACCTGACTATTTAGGAGACCTGACTATGTAGGAGGCCTGACCTGACTATTTAGGAGACCTGCCCTGACTATTTAGTAGACCTGACCTGACTATGTAGGAGTCCTGACCTGACTATGTAGGAGACTCTACCTGACTATGTAGGAGGCCTGACCTGACAATTTAGGACACCTGACCTGACTATGTAGGAGACCTGACCTGACTGTGTAGGGAGAGCTGACCTGACTGTGTAGGAGAGCTGACCTGACTATGTAGGAGACCTGACCTGACTATGTAGGAGACCTGACCTGACTCTGTAGGATACCTGACCTGACTGTGTAGGAGAGCTGACCTGACTGTAGGAGAGCTGACCTGACAATTTAGGACCTGACCTGACTATGTAGGAGACCTGACCTGACTATGTAGGAGACCTGAACTGACTATGTAGGAGACCTGACTATGTAGGAGACCTGACCTGACTTTATAGGAGATCTGACTCTTTAGGAGAACTGACCTGACTATATAGGAGACCTGACTATGTAGGAGACCTGACCTGACTATGTAGGAGACCTGACCTGACAATTTAGGAGACCTGACCTGACTATGTAGGAGACCTGACCTGACTATGTAGGAGACCTGACCTGACTATGTAGGAGACCTGACCTGACTTTGTAGGAGAGCTGACCTGACTGTGTAGGAGAGCTGACCTGACAATTTAGGACCTGACCTGACTATTTAGTAGACCTGACTATGTCGGAGGCCTGACCTGACTATGTCGGAGGCCTGACCTGACAATGTAGGACATCTTACCTGACTATGTAGGGGACCTGACCTTCCTATTTAGGAGACCTGACCTGACTATTTAGGATACCTGACCTGACTATTTAGGAGAACTGACCTGACTATGTTGGAGACCTGACCTGACTTTTTAGGAGACCTGACCTGACTATGTAGGAGACCTGACTATGTAGGACACCTGACCTGACTATGTAGGAGTCCTGACCTGACTGTGTTGACACCTGATTATGTAGGAGACCTGACCTGACAATGTAGGAGACCTGACCTGACTATGTAGGAGAGCTGACCTGACAATTTAGGACCTGACCTGACTATTTAGGAGACCTGACTATTTAGGAGAACTGACCTGACTATATAGGATAACTGGCCTGACTGTGTAGGAGTCCTGACCTGACTGTGTAGGACACCTGATTATGTAGGAGACCTGACCTGACAATGTAGGAGACCTGACCTGAATATTTAGGAGACCTGACCTGAATATTTAGGAGACCTGACCTGACTTTGTAGGAGACCTGACCTGACTATGTAGGAGAGCTGACTATGTAGGACACCTGACCTGACTATGTTGGAGACCTGACCTGACTATGTAGGAGACCTGACTATGTAGGACACCTGACCTGACAATGTAGGAGACCTGACCTGACTATGTAGGAGAGCTGACCTGACAATTTAGGACCTGACCTGACTATTTAGGAGACCTGACTATTTAGGAGAACTGACCTGACTATATAGGATAACTGACCTGACTGTGTAGGAGTCCTGACCTGACTGTGTTGACACCTGATTATGTAGGAGACCTGACCTGACAATGTAGGAGACCTGACCTGAATATTTAGGAGACCTGACCTGAATATTTAGGAGACCTGACCTGACAATTTAGGACCTGACCTGACTATTTAGGAGACCTGACTATGTAGGAGGCCTGACCTGACTCTGTAGGAGACCTGACTATGTAGGAGACATGACTATGTAGGACACCTGACCTGACTATTTAAGAGTCCTGACTATGTAGGAGACCTGACCTGACTATGTAGGAGACCTGACCTGACTATTTAGGAGACCTGACCTGATTATGTAGGAGACCTGACCTGACTATGTAGGAGACCTGACCTGACTATGTAGGAGACCTGACTATGTAGGAGACCTGACCTGACTATGTAGGAGAGCTGACCTGACTGTGTAGGAGAGCTGACCTGACAATTTAGGACCTGACCTGACTATTTAGGAGACCTGACTATGTCGGAGTCCTGATCTGACAATGTAGGACATCTTACCTGACTATGTAGGGGACCTGACCTTCCTATGTAGGGGACCTGACCTGACTATTTAGGGGACCTGACCTGACTATTTTAGGATACCTGAACTGACTATTTTGGAGAACTGACCTGACTTTTTAGGAGACCTGACCTGACTATGTAGGAGTCCTGACCTGACTGTGTTGCCACCTGATTATGTAGGAGACCTGACCTGACAATGTAGGAGACCTGACCTGACTATGTAGGAGACCTGACCTGACTATGTAGGAGAGCTGACCTGACAATTTAGGACCTGACCTGACTATTTAGGAGAACTGACCTGACTATATAGGATACCTGACCTGACTGTGTAGGAGTCCTGACCTGACTGTGTTGACACCTGATTATGTAGGAGACCTGACCTGACAATGTAGGAGACCTGACCTGAATATTTAGGAGACCTAACCTGACTATGTAGGAGACCTGACCTGACTATGTAGGAGACCTGACCTGACTATGTAGGAGACCTGACCTGACTGTTTAGGAGACCTGCATATGAAGGATGCCTGACCTGACTCTGTAGGAGACCTGACCTGACACTGTAGGAGACCTGACCTGACTATGTAGGAGAGCTGACCTGACTGTGTAGGAGAGCTGACCTGACAATTTAGGACCTGACCTGACTATTTAGGAGACCTGACTATGTCGGAGTCCTGATCTGACAATGTAGGACATCTTACCTGACTATGTAGGGGACCTGACCTTCCTATGTAGGGGACCTGACCTGACTATTTAGGGGACCTGACCTGACTATTTAGGATACCTGAACTGACTATTTTGGAGAACTGACCTGACTTTTTAGGAGACCTGACCTGACTATGTAGGAGACCTGACTATGTAGGACACCTGACCTGACTATGTAGGAGTCCTGACCTGACTGTGTTGCCACCTGATTATGTAGGAGACCTGACCTGACAATGTAGGAGACCTGACCTGACTATGTAGGAGACCTGACCTGACTATGTAGGAGAGCTGACCTGACAATTTAGGACCTGACCTGACTATTTAGGAGAACTGACCTGACTATATAGGATACCTGACCTGACTGTGTAGGAGTCCTGACCTGACTGTGTTGACACCTGATTATGTAGGAGACCTGACCTGACAATGTAGGAGACCTGACCTGAATATTTAGGAGACCTGACCTGACTAGGAGACCTGACCTGACTATGTAGGAGACCTGACCTGACTATGTAGGAGACCTGACCTGACTGTTTAGGAGACCTGCATATGAAGGATGCCTGACCTGACTCTGTAGGAGACCTGACCTGACCTGTAGGAGACCTGACCTGACTATTTAGGAGACCTGACTATGTAGGAGACCTGACCTGACTATGTAGGAGACCTGACCTGACAATGTAGGAGACCTGACCTATTTAGGAGACCTGACTATGTAGGAGACCTGACCTGACTATGTAGGAGACCTGACCTGACTATTTAGGAGACCTGACCTGACAATTTAGGACCTGACCTGACTATTTAGGAGACCTGACTATTTAGGAGAACTGACCTGACTATATAGGATACCTGACCTGACTATGTAGGAGAGCTGACCTGACAATTTAGGACCTGACCTGACTATTTAGGAGACCTGACTATGTAGGACCTGACCTGACTATGTAGGAGACCTGACCTGACAATTTAGGAGACCTGACCTGATTATGTAGGAGACCTGACCTGACTATGTAGGAGACCTGACCTGACTATGTAGGAGACCTGACCTGACTATGTAGGAGGGACCTGACCTAGGAGACCAGACCTGACTATGTAGGAGACCTGACCTGAGTCCTGACTATGTAGGGGACTTGACCTGACTCTGTAGGATACCTGACCTGACTGCGTAGGAGAGCTGACCTGACTGTGTAGGAGAGCTGTCCTGACAATATAGGACCTGACCTGACTATTAGGAGACCTGACCTGACTATGTAGGAGACCTGACCTGACTATGTAGGAGACCTGACCTGACTATGTAGTAGACCTGACTATGTAGGAGACATGACTATGTAGGACACCTGACCTGACTATGTAGGAGACCTGCTTGTGAAGGAGGCCTGACCTGACTCTGTAGGAGACCTGACCTGACTTTGTTAGGAGACCTGACCTGAGACCTGACTATGTAGGAGACCTGACCTGACTATGAAGGAGACCTGACAATGAAGGAGACCTGACTATGTAGGAGACCTGACCTGAATATGTAGGAGAGCTGACCTGAATGTGTAGGAGAGCTGACCTGACAATTTAGGACCTGACCTGGCTATTTAGGAGACCTGACTATGTCAGAGGCCTGACCTGACAGTGTAGGAGACCTGACCTGACTGTGTAGGAGACCTGACCTGACTGTGTAGGAGACCTGACCTGACTGTGTAGGAGACCTGACCTGACTGTGTAGGAGAGCTGACCTGACTGTGTAGGAGACCTGACCTGACTATTTAGGATACCTGAACTGACTATTTTGGAGAACTGACCTGACTTTTTAGGAGACCTGACCTGACTATGTAGGAGACCTGACTATGTAGGACACCTGACCTGACTATGTAGGAGTCCTGACCTGACTGTGTTGCCACCTGATTATGTAGGAGACCTGACCTGACAATGTAGGAGACCTGACCTGACTATGTAGGAGAGCTGACCTGACTATGTAGGAGAGCTGACCTGACAATTTAGGACCTGACCTGACTATTTAGGAGACCTGACTATTTAGGAGAACTGACCTGACTATATAGGATACCTGACCTGACTGTGTAGGAGTCCTGACCTGACTGTGTTGACCCCTGATTATGTAGGAGACCTGACCTGACTATGTAGTAGACCTGACTATGTAGGAGACATGACTATGTAGGACACCTGACCTGACTATGTAGGAGACCTGCTTGTGAAGGAGGCCTGACCTGACTCTGTAGGAGACCTGACCTGACTCTGTTGCAGACCTGACCTGACTATGTATGGGACCTGACTATGTAGGAGACCTGACCTGACTATGTAGGAGACCTGACAATGAAGGAGACCTGACTATGTAGGAGACCTGACCTGAATATGTAGGAGAGCTGACCTGACTGTGTAGGAGAGCTGACCTGACAATTTAGGACCTGACCTGGCTATTTAGGAGACCTGACTATGTCAGAGGCCTGACCTGACAATGTAGGACACCTGACCTGACTGTGTAGGAGACCTGACCTGACTGTGTAGGAGACCTGACCTGACTGTGTAGGAGAGCTGACCTGAATGTGTAGGAGAGCTGACCTGACCATTTAGGACCTGACCTGACTATTTAGGAGACCTGACCTGACTATGCCGGACACCTGACTATGTAGGAGACCTGACCTGACTATGTAGGAGACCTGACCTGACTGTTTAGGAGACCTGACATGTAGGAGGCCTGACCTGACTATGTAGGAGACCTGACCTGACTTTATAGGAGATCTGACTCTTTAGGACAACTGACCTGACTATATAGGAGACCTGACTATGTAGGAGACCTGACCTGACAATTTAGGAGACCTGACCTGACTATGTAGGAGACCTGACTATGTAGGAGACCTGACCTGACTATGTAGGAGACCTGACCTGACTCTTTAGGGACCTGACCTGACTATGTAGGAGACCTGACTATGTAGGAGACCTGACCTGACTATGTAGGAGACCTGACCTGACAATTTAGGAGACCTGACCTGACTATGTAGGAGACCTGACTATGTAGGAGACCTGACCTGACTATGTAGGAGACCTGACTATGTAGGAGACCTGACCTGACTATGTAGGAGAGCTGACCTGAGATCTGACTCTTTAGGACAACTGACCTGACTATATAGGAGACCTGACTATGTAGGAGACCTGACCTGACTATGTAGGAGACCTGACCTGACAATTTAGGACCTGACCTGACGATTTAGGAGACCTGACTATTTAGGAGACCTGACTATGTAGGAGGCCTGACCTGACTATTTAGGAGACCTGCCCTGACTATTTAGTAGACCTGACCTGACTATGTAGGAGTCCTGACCTGACTATGTAGGATACTCTACCTGACTATGTAGGAGGCCTGACCTGACAATTTAGGACACCTGACCTGACTATGTAGGAGACCTGACCTGACTGTGTAGGAGAGCTGACCTGACTGTGTAGGAGAGCTGACCTGACTATGTAGGAGACCTGACCTGACTATGTAGGAGACCTGACCTGACTGTGTAGGAGACCTGACCTGACTGTGTAGGAGAGCTGACCTGACTGTAGGAGAGCTGACCTGACAATTTAGGACCTGACCTGACTATGTAGGAGACCTGACCTGACTATGTAGGAGACCTGAACTGACTATGTAGGAGACCTGACTAGGTTGGAGACATGACTATGTAGGAGACCTGACCTGACTGTTTAGGAGACCTGCACATGTAGGAGGCCTGACCTGACTATGTAGGAGACCTGACCTGACTTTATAGGAGATCTGACTCTTTAGGAGAACTGACCTGACTATATAGGAGACCTGACTATGTAGGAGACCTGACCTGACTATGTAGGAGACCTGACCTGACAATTTAGGAGACCTGACCTGACTATGTAGGAGACCTGACCTGACTATGTAGGAGACCTGACCTGACTATGTAGGAGACCTGACCTGACTTTGTAGGAGAGCTGACCTGACTGTGTAGGAGAGCTGACCTGACAATTTAGGACCTGACCTGACTATTTAGTAGACCTGACTATGTAGGAGGCCTGACCTGACTATGTCGGAGGCCTGACCTGACAATGTAGGACATCTTACCTGACTATGTAGGGGACCTGACCTTCCTATTTAGGAGACCTGACCTGACTATTTAGGATACCTGACCTGACTATTTAGGAGAACTGACCTGACTATGTTGGAGACCTGACCTGACTTTTTAGGAGACCTGACCTGACTATGTAGGAGACCTGACTATGTAGGACACCTGACCTGACTATGTAGGAGTCCTGACCTGACTGTGTTGACACCTGATTATGTAGGAGACCTGACCTGACAATGTAGGAGACCTGACCTGACTATGTAGGAGAGCTGACCTGACAATTTAGGACCTGACCTGACTATTTAGGAGACCTGACTATTTAGGAGAACTGACCTGACTATATAGGATAACTGGCCTGACTGTGTAGGAGTCCTGACCTGACTGTGTTGACACCTGATTATGTAGGAGACCTGACCTGACAATGTAGGAGACCTGACCTGAATATTTAGGAGACCTGACCTGAATATTTAGGAGACCTGACCTGACTTTGTAGGAGACCTGACCTGACTATGTAGGAGAGCTGACTATGTAGGACACCTGACCTGACTATGTTGGAGACCTGACCTGACTATGTAGGAGACCTGACTATGTAGGACACCTGACCTGACAATGTAGGAGACCTGACCTGACTATGTAGGAGAGCTGACCTGACAATTTAGGACCTGACCTGACTATTTAGGAGACCTGACTATTTAGGAGAACTGACCTGACTATATAGGATAACTGACCTGACTGTGTAGGAGTCCTGACCTGACTGTGTTGACACCTGATTATGTAGGAGACCTGACCTGACAATGTAGGAGACCTGACCTGAATATTTAGGAGACCTGACCTGAATATTTAGGAGACCTGACCTGACAATTTAGGACCTGACCTGACTATTTAGGAGACCTGACTATGTAGGAGGCCTGACCTGACTCTGTAGGAGACCTGACTATGTAGGAGACATGACTATGTAGGACACCTGACCTGACTATTTAAGAGTCCTGACTATGTAGGAGACCTGACCTGACTATGTAGGAGACCTGACCTTACAATTTAGGAGACCTGACCTGATTATGTAGGAGACCTGACCTGACTATGTAGGAGACCTGACCTGACTATGTAGGAGACCTGACTATGTAGGAGACCTGACCTGACTATGTAGGAGAGCTGACCTGACTGTGTAGGAGAGCTGACCTGACAATTTAGGACCTGACCTGACTATTTAGGAGACCTGACTATGTCGGAGTCCTGATCTGACAATGTAGGACATCTTACCTGACTATGTAGGGGACCTGACCTTCCTATGTAGGGGACCTGACCTGACTATTTAGGGACCTGACCTGACTATTTTAGGATACCTGAACTGACTATTTTGGAGAACTGACCTGACTTTTTAGGAGACCTGACCTGACTATGTAGGAGTCCTGACCTGACTGTGAGACCTGCCACCTGATTATGTAGGAGACCTGACCTGACAATGTAGGAGACCTGACCTGACTATGTAGGAGACCTGACCTGACTATGTAGGAGAGCTGACCTGACAATTTAGGACCTGACCTGACTATTTAGGAGAACTGACCTGACTATATAGGATACCTGACCTGACTGTGTAGGAGTCCTGACCTGACTGTGTTGACACCTGATTATGTAGGAGACCTGACCTGACAATGTAGGAGACCTGACCTGAATATTTAGGAGACCTAACCTGACTATGTAGGAGACCTGACCTGACTATGTAGGAGACCTGACCTGACTATGTAGGAGACCTGACCTGACTGTTTAGGAGACCTGCATATGAAGGATGCCTGACCTGACTCTGTAGGAGACCTGACCTGACACTGTAGGAGACCTGACCTGACTATGTAGGAGAGCTGACCTGACTGTGTAGGAGAGCTGACCTGACAATTTAGGACCTGACCTGACTATTTAGGAGACCTGACTATGTCGGAGTCCTGATCTGACAATGTAGGACATCTTACCTGACTATGTAGGGGACCTGACCTTCCTATGTAGGGGACCTGACCTGACTATTTAGGGGACCTGACCTGACTATTTAGGAGACCTGACTGACTATTTTGGAGACTGACCTGACTTTTAGGAGACCTGACCTGACTATGTAGGAGACCTGACTATGTAGGACACCTGACCTGACTATGTAGGAGTCCTGACCTGACTGTGTTGCCACCTGATTATGTAAGAGACCTGACCTGACAATGTAGGAGACCTGACCTGACTATGTAGGAGACCTGACCTGACTATGTAGGAGACCTGACTATGTAGGACACCTGACCTGACTATGTAGGAGTCCTGACCTGACTGTGTTGACACCTGATTATGTAGGAGACCTGACCTGACAATGTAGGAGACCTGACCTGACTATGTAGGAGAGCTGACCTGACAATTTAGGACCTGACCTGACTATTTAGGAGACCTGACTATTTAGGAGAACTGACCTGACTATTAGGATAACTGGCCTGACTGTGTAGGAGTCCTGACCTGACTGTGTTGACACCTGATTATGTAGGAGACCTGACCTGACAATGTAGGAGACCTGACCTGACTATTTAGGAGACCTGACCTGACTATTTAGGACCTGACCTGACTACTTTGTAGGAGACCTGACCTGACTATGTAGGAGAGCTGACTATGTAGGACACCTGACCTGACTATGTTGGAGACCTGACCTGACTATGTAGGAGACCTGACTATGTAGGAGACCTGACCTGACTATTTAGGAGACCTGACCTGACTATGTAGGAGAGCTGACCTGACAATTTTGGACCTGACCTGACTATTTAGGAGACCTGACTATTTAGAGACCTGACCTGACCTGACCTGATGTAGGAGTCCTGACCTGACTGTGTTGACACCTGATTATGTAGGAGACCTGACCTGACAATGTAGGAGACCTGACCTGAATATTTAGGAGACCTGACCTGACTATTTGAGACCTGGACAATTTAGGACCTGACCTGACTATTTAGGAGACCTGACTATGTAGGAGGCCTGACCTGACTCTGTAGGAGACCTGACTATGTAGGAGACATGACTATGTAGGACACCTGACCTGACTATTTAAGACCTGACTATGTAGGAGACCTGACCTGACTAGGAGACCTGACCTGACAATTTAGGAGACCTGACCTGATTATGTAGGAGACCTGACCTGACTATTTAGGAGACCTGACCTGACTAGGAGACCTGACTATTGGAGACCTGACCTGACTATGTAGGAGAGCTGACCTGACTGTGTAGGAGAGCTGACCTGACAATTTAGGACCCTGACCTGACTATTTAGGAGACCTGACTATGTAGGAGTCCTGACCTGACAATGTAGGACATCTTACCTGACTATGTAGGGGACCTGACCTGTAGGGGACCTGACCTGACTATTTAGGGGACCTGACCTGACTACCTGAACTGTAGGATACCTGACCTGACTATTTAGGAGAACTGACCTGACAATGACCTGACTATGTAGGAGTCCTGACCTGACTGTGTTGACCTAGGAGACCTGAGACCTGACCTGACTATGTAGGAGACCTGACCTGACTATGTAGGAGAGCTGACCTGACAATTTAGGACCTGACCTGACTATTTAGGAGAACTGACCCTATATAGGATACCTGACCTGACTGTGTAGGAGTCCTGACCTGACTGTGTTGACACCTGATTATGTAGGAGACCTGACCTGACAATGTAGGAGACCTGACCTGAATATTTAGGAGACCTAACCTGACTATGTAGGAGACCTGACCTGACTATGTAGGAGACCTGACCTGACTATGTAGGAGACCTGACCTGACTGTTTAGGAGACCTGCATATGAAGGATGCCTGACCTGACTCTGTAGGAGACCTGACCTGACACTGTAGGAGACCTGACCTGACTATGTAGGAGAGCTGACCTGACTGTGTAGGAGAGCTGACCTGACAATTTAGGACCTGACCTGACTATTTAGGAGACCTGACTATGTCGGAGTCCTGATCTGACAATGTAGGACATCTTACCTGACTATGTAGGGGACCTGACCTTCCTATGTAGGGGACCTGACCTGACTATTTAGGGTCCTGACCTGACTATTTAGGATACCTGAACTGACTATTTTGGAGAACTGACCTGACTTTTTAGGAGACCTGACCTGACTATGTAGGAGACCTGACTATGTAGGACACCTGACCTGACTATGTAGGAGTCCTGACCTGACTGTGTTGCCACCTGATTATGTAGGAGACCTGACCTGACAATGTAGGAGACCTGACCTGACTATGTAGGAGACCTGACCTGACCTGACTATGTAGGAGAGCTGACCTGACAATTTAGGACCTGACCTGACTATTTAGGAGAACTGACCTGACTATATAGGATACCTGACCTGACTGTGTAGGAGTCCTGACCTGACTGTGTTGACACCTGATTATGTAGGAGACCTGACCTGACAATGTAGGAGACCTGACCTGAATATTTAGGAGACCTAACCTGACTATGTAGGAGACCTGACCTGACTATGTAGGAGACCTGACCTGACTATGTAGGAGAGCTGACCTGACAATTTAGGACCTGACCTGACTATTTAGGAGACCTGACTATTTAGGAGAACTGACCTGACTATATAGGATACCTGACCTGACTATGTAGGAGAGCTGACCTGACAATTTAGGACCTGACCTGACTATTTAGGAGACCTGACTATGTAGGAGGCCTGACCTGACTATGTAGGAGACATGACTATGTAGGACACCTGACCTGACTATTTAAGAGTCCTGACTATGTAGGAGACCTGACCTGACTATGTAGGAGACCTGACCTGACTATGTAGGGGACCTGACCATGTAGGAGACCAGACCTGACTATGTAGGACACCTGACCTGAATATTTAAGAGTCCTGACTATGTAGGGGACTTGACCTGACTCTGTAGGATACCTGACCTGACTGCGTAGGAGAGCTGACCTGACTGTGTAGGAGAGCTGTCCTGACAATATAGGACCTGACCTGACTATTAAGGAGACCTGACCTGACTATGTAGGAGACCTGACCTGACTATGTAGGAGACCTGACCTGACTATGTAGTAGACCTGACTATGTAGGAGACATGACTATGTAGGACACCTGACCTGACTATGTAGGAGACCTGCTTGTGAAGGAGGCCTGACCTGACTCTGTAGGAGACCTGACCTGACTTTGTTGGAGACCTGACCTGACTATGTAGGAGACCTGACTATGTAGGAGACCTGACCTGACAATTTAGGACCTGACCTGACTATTTAGGAGAACTGACCTGACTATATAGGATACCTGACCTGACTGTGTAGGAGTCCTGACCTGACTGTGTTGACCCCTGATTATGTAGGAGACCTGACCTGACTATGTAGTAGACCTGACTATGTAGGAGACATGACTATGTAGGACACCTGACCTGACTATGTAGGAGACCTGCTTGTGAAGGAGGCCTGACCTGACTCTGTAGGAGACCTGACCTGACTCTGTTGCAGACCTGACCTGACTATGTATGGGACCTGACTATGTAGGAGACCTGACCTGACTATGTAGGAGACCTGACAATGAAGGAGACCTGACTATGTAGGAGACCTGACCTGAATATGTAGGAGAGCTGACCTGACTGTGTAGGAGAGCTGACCTGACAATTTAGGACCTGACCTGGCTATTTAGGAGACCTGACTATGTCAGAGGCCTGACCTGACAATGTAGGACACCTGACCTGACTGTGTAGGAGACCTGACCTGACTGTGTAGGAGACCTGACCTGACTGTGTAGGAGAGCTGACCTGAATGTGTAGGAGAGCTGACCTGACCATTTAGGACCTGACCTGACTATTTAGGAGACCTGACCTGACTATGCCGGACACCTGACTATGTAGGAGACCTGACCTGACTATGTAGGAGACCTGACCTGACTGTTTAGGAGACCTGCACATGTAGGAGGCCTGACCTGACTATGTAGGAGACCTGACCAGACTTTATAGGAGATCTGACTCTTTAGGACAACTGACCTGACTATATAGGAGACCTGACTATGTAGGAGACCTGACCTGACTATGTAGGAGACCTGACCTGACAATTTAGGAGACCTGACCTGACTATTTAGGAGACCTGACTATGTAGGAGACCTGACCTGACTATGTAGGAGATCTGACTCTTTAGGACAACTGACCTGACTATATAGGAGACCTGACTATGTAGGAGACCTGACCTGACTATGTAGGAGACCTGACCTGACAATTTAGGAGACCTGACCTGACTATGTAGGAGACCTGACTATGTAGGAGACCTGACCTGACTATGTAGGAGACCTGACTATGTAGGAGACCTGACCTGACTATGTAGGAGAGCTGACCAGACTTTATAGGAGATCTGACTCTTTAGGACAACTGACCTGACTATATAGGAGACCTGACTATGTAGGAGACCTGACCTGACTATGTAGGAGACCTGACCTGACAATTTAGGAGACCTGACCTGACTATGTAGGAGACCTGACTATGTAGGAGACCTGACCTGACTATGTAGGAGACCTGACTATGAAGGAGACCTGACCAGACTTTATAGGAGATCTGACTCTTTAGGACAACTGACCTGACTATATAGGAGACCTGACTATGTAGGAGACCTGACCTGACTATGTAGGAGACCTGACCTGACAATTTAGGAGACCTGACCTGACTATGTAGGAGACCTGACTATGTAGGAGCCCTGACCTGACTATGTAGGAGACCTGACTATGTAGGAGACCTGACCTGACTATGTAGGAGAGCTGACCTGACTGTGTCGGAGGCCTGACCTGACAATGTAGGACATCTTACCTGACTATGTAGGGGACCTGACCTGACTATTTAGGAGACCTGACTATGTTGGTGACATGACTATGTAGGAGACCTGACCTGACTGTTTAGGAGACCTGCACATGTAGGAGGCCTGACCTGACTATGTAGGAGACCTGACCTGACTGTGTTAGAGACCTGACTATGTAGGAGACCTGACCAGGCTTTATAGGAGATCTGACTCTTTAGGAGAACTGACCTGACTATATAGGAGACCTGACTATGTAGGAGACCTGACCTGACTATGTAGGAGACCTGACCTGACAATTTAGGAGACCTGACCTGACTATGTAGGAGACCTGACCTGACTATGTAGGAGACCTGACCTGACTATGTAGGAGACCTGACTATGTAGGAGACCTGACCTGACTCTGTAGGAGACCTGACCTGACTATGTAGGAGACCTGACAATGTAGGACACCTGACCTGACTATTTAAGAGTCCTGACTATGTAGGAGACCTGACCTGACTGTTTAGGAGACCTGCATATGAAGGATGCCTGACCTGACCCTGTAGGAGACCTGACCTGACTCTGTAGGAGACCTGACCTGACTATGTAGGAGACCTGACTATGTAGGAGACCTGACCTGACTCTGTAGGAGACCTGACCTGACTATGTAGGAGACCTGACTATGTAGGATACCTGACCTGACTTTGTAGGAGAGCTGACCTGACTGTGTAGGAGAGCTGACCTGACAATTTAGGACCTGACCTGACTATTTAGGAGACCTGACTATGTCGGAGGCCTGACCTGACAATGTAGGACATCTTACCTGACTATGTAGGGGACCTGACTATGTAGGATACCTGACCTGACTTTGTAGGAGAGCTGACCTGACTATTTAGGAGACCTGACCTGACTATTTAGGATACCTGACCTGACTATTTAGGAGAACTGACCTGACTATGTTGGAGACCTGACCTGACTTTTTAGGAGACCTGACCTGACTATGTAGGAGACCTGACTATGTAGGACACCTGACCTGACTATGTAGGAGTCCTGACCTGACTGTGTTGACACCTGATTATGTAGGAGACCTGACCTGACAATGTAGGAGACCTGACCTGACTATGTAGGAGACCTGACCTGACTATGTAGGAGAGCTGACCTGACAAGTTAGGACCTGACCTGACTATTTAGGAGACCTGACTATTTAGGAGAACTGACCTGACTATATAGGATACCTGACCTGACTGTGTAGGAGTCCTGACCTGACTCTGTTGACACCTGATTATGTAGGAGACCTGACCTGACAATGTAGGAGACCTGACCTGACTATGTAGGAGACCTGACCTGACTATGTAGGAGAGCTGACCTGACAATTTAGGAGACCTGACCTGACTATGTAGGAGTCCTGACCTGACTGTGTTGACACCTGATTATGTAGGAGACCTGACCTGACAATGTAGGACACCTGACCTGAATATTTAGGAGACCTGACCTGAATATTTAGGAGACCTGACCTGACTATGTAGGAGACCTGACCTGACTATTTAGGAGACCTGACTATTTAGGAGAACTGACCTGACTATATAGGATACCTGACCTGACTATGTAGGAGAGCTGACCTGACAATTTAGGACCTGACCTGACTATTTAGGAGACCTGACTATGTAGGAGGCCTGACCTGACTATGTAGGAGACCTGACCTGACTATGTAGTAGACCTGACTATGTAGGAGACATGACTATGTAGGACACCTGACCTGACTATGTAGGAGACCTGCTTGTGAAGGAGGCCTGACCTGACTCTGTAGGAGACCTGACCTGACTCTGTTGGAGACCTGACCTGACTATGTAGGAGACCTGACTATGTAGGAGACCTGACCTGACTATGTAGGAGACCTGACAATGAAGGAGACCTGACTATGTAGGAGACCTGACCTGAATATGTAGGAGAGCTGACCTGACTTTGTAGGAGAGCTGACCTGACAATTTAGGACCTGACCTGGCTATTTAGGAGACCTGACTATGTCAGAGGCCTGACCTGACAATGTAGGACACCTGACCTGACTGTGTAGGAGACCTGACCTGACTGTGTAGGAGACCTGACCTGACTGTGTAGGAGACCTGACCTGACTGTGTAGGAGAGCTGACCTGACTGTGTAGGAGAGCTGACCTGACCATTTAGGACCTGACCTGACTATTTAGGAGACCTGACCTGACTTTGTCGGACACCTGACTATGTAGGAGACCTGACCTGACTATGTAGGAGACCTGACCTGACTGTTTAGGAGACCTGCACATGTAGGAGGCCTGACCTGACTATGTAGGAGACCTGACCTGACAATTTAGGAGACCTGACCTGACTATGTAGGAGACCTGACTATGTACGAGACCTGACCTGACTATGTAGGAGACCTGACTATGTAGGAGACCTGACCTGACAATGTAGGACATCTTACCTGACTATGTAGGGGACCTGACCTGACTATTTAGGAGACCTGACTATGTTGGTGACATGACTATGTAGGAGACCTGACCTGACTGTTTAGGAGACCTGCACATGTAGGAGGCCTGACCTGACTATTTAGGAGACCTGACCTGACTATGTAGGAGACCTGACTATGTAGGAGACCTGACCTGACTCTATAGGAGATCTGACCTCTTTAGGGAGACCTGACTATATAGGAGACCTGACCTGACTATTGTAGGAGACCTGACCTGACTATGTAGGAGACCTGACCTGACAATTTAGGAGACCTGACCTGACCTACCCTGTAGGAGACCTGACCTGACTCTGTAGGGGACCTGACCTGACTATGTAGGAGACCTGACTATGTAGGAGACCTGACCTGACTCTGTAGGAGACCTGACCTGACTATGTAGGAGACCTGACTATGTAGGACACCTGACCTGACTTTTAGGAGAGTCCTGACCTGACTGTAGGAGACCTGACCTGACTGTTTAGGACCTGACCTGACTATGAAGGAGTCTGACCTGACCCTTAGGAGACCTGACCTGACTATTTAGGAGACCTGACTGATTTATGTAGACTGACCTGACTATGTAGGAGACCTGACCTGACTCTGTAGGAGACCTGACCTGACTATGTTGAGACCTGACTATGTAGGAGACCTGACCTGACTTTGTAGGAGACCTGACCTGACTATTTAGGAGACCTGACCTGACATATTTCAGAGACCTGACCTGACTTTGTAGGAGACCTGACCTGACTATTAGGAGACCTGACCTGACAATTTAGGAGACCTGACTATTTAGGAGACTGACCTGACTATTTAGAGAACCTGACCTGACTGTGTAGGAGTCCTGACCTGACCTGACACCTGATTATGTAGGAGACCTGACCTGACTATGTAGGAGACCTGACCTGACTATGTAGGAGACCTGACTATGTAGGAGACTTGACCTGACTTTGTAGGAGACCTGACCAGACTTTATAGGAGATCTGACTCTTTAGGAGAACTGACCTGACTATATAGGAGACCTGACTATGTAGGAGACCTGACCTGACTATTTAGGAGACCTGACTATTTAGGAGACCTGACCTGACTATGTAGGAGACCTGACTATGTAGGAGACCTGACCTGACTTTGTAGGAGAGCTGACCTGACTGTGTAGGAGAGCTGACCTGACAATTTAGGACCTGACCTGACTATTTAGGAGACCTGACTATGTTGGAGACATGACTATGTAGGAGACCTGACCTGACTATGTAGGAGACCTGACCTGACTGTGTTAGAGACCTGACTATGCAGGAGACCTGACCAGACTTTATAGGAGATCTGACTCTTTAGGAGAACTGACCTGACTATATAGGAGACCTGACTATGTAGGAGACCTGACCTGACTATGTAGGAGACCTGACCTGACAATTTTGTAGACCTGACCTGACTATGTAGGAGACCTGACCTGACTATGTAGGAGACCTGACTATGTCGGAGGCCTGACCTGACAATGTAGGACATCTTACCTGACTATGTAGGGGACCTGACCTTTCTATGTAGGAGACCTGACCTGACTATTTAGGAGACCTGACCTGACTATTTAGGATACCTGACCTGACTATTTAGGAGAACTGACCTGACTATGTTGGAGACCTGACCTGACTTTTTAGGAGACCTGACCTGACTATGTAGGAGACCTGACTATGTAGGACACCTGACCTGACTATGTAGGAGTCCTGACCTGACTGTGTTGACACCTGACAATGTAGGAGACCTGACCTGACTATGTAGGAGAGCTGACCTGACAATTTAGGACCTGACCTGACTATTTAGGAGACCTGACTATTTAGGAGAACTGACCTGACTATATAGGATACCTGACCTGACTGTGTAGGAGTCCTGACCTGACTGTGTTGACACCTGATTATGTAGGAGACCTGACCTGACTATGTAGGAGGCCTGACCTGACTATGTAGGAGGCCTGACCTGACTATGTAGAAGAGATGACCTGACTATATAGGAGACCTGACCTGACTATGTAGGAGACCTGACTATGTAGGAGACATGACTATGTAGGACACCTGACCTGACTATTTAAGAGTCCTGACTATGTAGGAGACCTGACCTGACTGTTTAGGAGACCTGCATATGAAGGATGCCTGACCTGACTCTGTAGGAGACCTGACCTGACTCTGTAGGAGACCTGACCTGACTCTGTAGGAGACCTGACCTGACTATGTAGGAGACCTGACCTGACAATTTAGGAGACCTGACCTGATTATGTAGGAGACCTGACCTGACTATGTAGGAGACCTGACCTGCCTATTTAGGGGACATGACCTGACTATGTAGGAGACCTGACCTGACTATGTAGGAGACCTGACTATGTAGGAGACCTGTCTATGTTTGAGACCTGTCTATGTAGGAGACCTGACCTGACTATGTTGGAGACCTGACTATGTAGGAGACCTGACTATGTAGGAGGCCTTACCTGACTATGCAGGAGACCTGCCCTGACTATTTAGGAGACCTGACCTGACTCTGTATGAGAGCTGACCTGACTGTGTAGGAGACCTGACCTGACTGTGTAGGAGAGCTGACCTGACAATTTAGGACCTGACCTGACTATTTAGGAGACCTGACCTATGTAGGAGACCTGACCTGACTATGCAGGAGACCTGACTATGTAGGAGACCTGACCTGACTATGTAGGAGACCTGACTATGTAGGAGACCTTACCTGACTATGTAGGAGACCTGACCTTACTATTTAGGTGACCTGACTATGTAGGAGACCTGAACTGAATATGTAGGAGACCTGACTATGTAGTAGACCTGACCTGACTATTTAGTAGACCTGCCCTGACTATGTAGGAGACCTGACCTGACTTTGTAGGAGACCTGACCTGACTATGTAGGAGACCTGACCTGACTATGTAGGAGACCTGACCTGATTATTTAGGAGACCAGACCTGACTATTTAGGAGACCTGACCTGACTATGTAGGAGACCTGAATATGTAGGAGACCTGACATGACTATGTCGGAGACCTGACTATGTAGGAGACCTGAATATGTAGGAGACCTGACTATGTAGGAGACCTGAACTGACAATTTAGGAGACCTAACCTTACTATTTCGGAGGCCTGACCTGACTATGTAGGATACCTGACTATGTAGGAGACCTGACCTGACTATGTAGGAGACTTGAATATGTAGGAGACCTGACCTGACTATGTCGGAGACCTGACTATGTAGGAGAACTGAATATGTCGGAGACCTGACTATGTAGGAGACCTGACCTGACTATGTCGGAGACCTGATCTGACAATTTAGGAGACCTAACCTGACTATTTCGGAGGCCTGACCTGACTATGTAGGAGACCTGACTATGTAGGAGACCTGACTGAATGTATGGATGGATGAATGGAGGGGTGGATGAATGTAAGGGTGGATGAATGGAGGGGTGGATGAATGTATGGATGGATGAATGGAGGGGTAGATGAATGGAGGGGTGGATGAATGTATAGATTAATGAATGGAATGGTGGCTGAATATACGGATGGATGAATGTATAGATTAATGAATGGAATGGTGGATGAATATATGGATGGATGAATGGATGGGTGGATGAATGGAGGGGTGGATTAATGTAGGGATGGATGGATGGAGGGGTGGACGAGTGGGGGGTGGATGGATGGATGGATGGATGAATGCAGGGGTAGATGAATGGAGGGGTGGTAGAATGGGGTTGTGGATGAATGGGGGTGGATGAATGGAGGGGTGGATGAATGGAAGGATGAACGAATGGGGTGGATGAATGTATGGATGGATGAATGTATGAATGGAGGGGTGGATGAATGGAAGGGTGAATGAATGGAGGGGCAGATGAATATATGGATGGATGGATGAATGGAGGGCTGGATGAATGGAGGGGTGGGTGAATATATGGATGGAGGGATGGAGGGATGGAGGGGTGGATGAATGTATGGATGGATGAATGGAGGGGTGGATGAATGTATGGATGGATGAATGGAGGGGTGGATGAATGGAGGGATGGATGAATATATGGATGAATAAATGGAGGGGTGGATGAATGGAGGGGTGGATGAATGGGGGGGTGGATGAATGTATGGATGGATGAATGGAGGGGTGTACACTGACACGGTTGCCAGGTGTACGGTGTTTCCTCCGACACATTGGTACGGCTGGCTTCCGGATTAAGTGTTCATTGTGTCAAGAAGTGTGGCTTGGTTGGTTGTATTTCAGAGGACGCATGGCTCTCGACCTTTGCCTCTCCCGAGTCCGTACGGGAGTTGCAGCGATGAGACAAGACTATAACTACCAACTGGAAACCACGAAATTGCCGAGAAAAAAGGGCCTTATGTTATGGTCTCTGGGGATTGAAGATGGTGGTTAATGTATTATACTCTTAGTTCTTCCCTGATCCCTGCAGATCTGTGCTGAGAGTCAAGAGGGGGATGAGGGAGGTAGTGGAGAGGTGTTGGTTACAGTAAATGGAAAGAGAGGGGGGTTCATGAGTAGGTGTCAAATAAGGGCTATGGGATGACAGCTGGAGAGAGAGAGAGAGAGAGAGAGAGCCAGAGAGCCAGAGAGAGAGACAGAGAGACAGAGAGACAGAGAGAGAGAGAGACAGAGAGAGTGAGAGCCAGAGAGGGACAGAGAGAGAGAGAGAGAGAGAGCCAGAGAGGGAAAGAGAGAGAGAGCCAGAGAGAGAGAGAGAGCCAGAGAGAGAGAGAGAGCCAGAGAGAGAGAGGATATCCATACGGAGTTATTTTCACACTCTTGATTTGACCAGACGACAGAGAGAGAGAGAACAGTTCTGAGCTGAACATAACATTATGCCTGTTATTTATCATCTCCAAGCTGCTATTTCATTTTATATTATCACATAAGGTAATCTCCCTGTTTTAATATGTAATTTTTTAGAGTGGTCCAACAACCATTGTAATTGTAATCTAATTAAGAAATGTAGATCCAGCAAGTTGTGTAAATTAGTATATTCCTCCTGCTGGCAGTTTTGGCAGACTAGTGTTCCTCTGAGAGAGATGGAGGGAGAGAGAGAGGAGGAGGGAGAGAGATGAGGGGGAGGAGGGAGAGAGATGAGGGGGAGGAGGGAGAGAGATGAAGGGAGGAGGGAGAGAGGAGATAGAGAGAGGAGGAGGGAGGGAGAGAGAGAGGAGGAGGGAGAGGAGGAGGGAGAGAGAGAGGAGGAGGGAGAGAGATGAAGGGAGGAGGGAGAGAGGAGATAGAGAGAGAGAGGAGGAGAGAGAGAGAGGAGGAGGGAGAGAGAGAGGAGGAGAGAGAGAGGAGGGAGGGAGAGAGAGAGGAGGAGGGAGAGAGAGGAGGAGGGAGAGAGAGAGAGAGGAGGGGGGAGGAGGGAGAGAGGAGATAGAGATGGGGAGGGAGGAGGGAGAGAGGAGAGAGAGAGGAGGAGAGGTGAAGGGAGGAGGGAGAGAGGAGAGAGAGAGGAAGAGAGAGAGGAGAGGAGGAGAGGGGAGGGAGGAGGGAGAGAGAGAGAGATGAGGGGAGGGAGGAGGGAGAGGAGTGAGGGAGAGGAGAGAGAGAGGAGTGAGGGAGAGGAGAGAGAGGAGAGGAGTGAGGGAGAGGAGAGAGAGGAGGATAGGTGAAGGGATGAGGGGAGGAGGGAGAGAGATTAGGGGAGTGAGGGAGAGGAGAGAGAGAAGAGAGGAGTGAGGGAGAGAAGAGAGAGGAGAGGAGTGAGGGAGAGGAGAGAGAGGATGGGAGTGAGGGAGAGGAGGGGAGTGAGAGAGAGGAGAGGAGTGAGGGAGAGGAGGGGAGTGAGGGAGAGGAGAGTTAGAGGAGGTATGTGAGGGCGAGAGAGGAGGGGAGTGAGGGAGAGGAGAGAGAGAGGATGGGTGGGGGGAGAGGAGAGGTGAGGGGAGTGGGGGAGAGGAGAGAGAGAGGGTGTGAGGGAGAGAGTGAGAGAGAGGGGAGTGAGGGAGAGGAGAGGGAGAGGGGAGGGGAGGAGAGGAGAGAGGGGAGTGAGGGAGAGGAGCGAGAGAGAGGGGAGTGAGGGAGAGGAGAGGGAGAGAGGGGAGAGAGGGGAGAGAGTAGCAGAGAGTAATGGGCCTCAGCTAAAGCGACAGATGAAGATGAAGATTTTGTGTGAAAAGCTGACAGAGACACACAAACACACAACACACAGACACACACACACACACACACACACACACACACACACACACACACACTCTCTCACTCTCTCTCAACATGTAACATTCAGAAGGGTTGAGGTTGGTAAGGTAGAAGGACATACACGTTAATATACAGTGCCTTGCGAAAGTATTCGGCCCCCTTGAACTTTGCGACCTTTTGCCACATTTCAGGCTTCAAACATAAAGATATAAAACTGTATTTTTTTGTGAAGAATCAACAACAAGTGGGACACAATCATGAAGTGGAACGACATTTATTGGATATTTCAAACTTTTTTAACAAATCAAAAACTGAAAAATTGGGCGTGCAAAATTATTCAGCCCCTTTACTTTCAGTGCAGCAAACTCTCTCCAGAAGTTCAGTGAGGATCTCTGAATGATCCAATGTTGACCTAAATGACTAATGATGATAAATACAATCCACCTGTGTGTAATCAAGTCTCCGTATAAATGCACCTGCACTGTGATAGTCTCAGAGGTCCGTTAAAAGCGCAGAGAGCATCATGAAGAACAAGGAACACACCAGGCAGGTCCGAGGTACTGTTGTGAAGAAGTTTAAAGCCGGATTTGGATACAAAAAGATTTCCCAAGCTTTAAACATCCCAAGGAGCACTGTGCAAGCGATAATATTGAAATGGAAGGAGTATCAGACCACTGCAAATCTACCAAGACCTGGCCGTCCCTCTAAACTTTCAGCTCATACAAGGAGAAGACTGATCAGAGATGCAGCCAAGAGGCCCATGATCACTCTGGATGAACTGCAGAGATCTACAGCTGAGGTGGGAGACTCTGTCCATAGGACAACAATCGTTGCACAAATTGCACAAATCTGGCCTTTATGGAAGAGTGACAAGAAGAAAGCCATTTCTTAAAGATATCCATAAAAAGTGTCGTTTAAAGTTTGCCACAAGCCACCTGGGAGACACACCAAACATGTGGAAGAAGGTGCTCTGGTCAGCTGAAACCAAAATTGAACTTTTTGGCAACAATGCAAAACGTTATGTTTGGCGTAAAAGCAACACAGCTCATCACCCTGAATACCCTATCCCCACTGTCAAACATGGTGGTGGCAGCATCATGGTTTGGGCCTGCTTTTCTTCAGCAGGGACAGGGAAGATGGTTAAAATTGATGGGAAGATGGATGGAGCCAAATACAGGACCATTCTGGAAGAAAACCTGATGGAGTCTGCAAAAGACCTGAGACTGGGACGGAGATTTGTCTTCCAACAAGACAATGATCCAAAACATAAAGCAAAATCTACAATGGAATGGTTCAAAAATAAACATATCCAGGTGTTAGAATGGCCAAGTCAAAGTCCAGACCTGAATCCAATCGAGAATCTGTGGAAAGAACTGAAAACTGCTGTTCACAAATGCTCTCCATCCAACCTCACTGAGCTCGAGCTGTTTTGCAAGGAGGAATGGGAAAAAATGTCAGTCTCTCGATGTGCAAAACTGCTAGAGACATACCCCAAGCGACTTACAGCTGTAATCGCAGAAAAAGGTGACGCTACAAAGTATTAACTTAAGGGGGCTGAATAATTTTGCACGCCCAATTTTTCAGTTTTTGATTTGTTAAAAAAGTTTGAAATATTCAATAAATGTCGTTCCACTTCATGATTGTGTCCCACTGGTTGTTGATTCTTCACAAAAAAATACAGTTTTATATCTTTATGTTTGAAGCCTGAAATGTGGCAAAAGGTCGCAAAGTTCAAGGGGGCCGAATACTTTCGCAAGGCACTGTATACTGTACTCTATTCTACTATACTCTACTCTATTCCACTCTACTATACTTTACTCTATTCTACTATACTCTACTCTATTCCACTCTACTCTACTATACTTTACTCTATTCTACTATACTCTGCTCTATTCTACTATACTCTACTTTATTCTACTATACTCTACTCTATTCTACTCTACTATACTTTACTCTATTCTACTATACTCTACTCTATTCTACTATACTCTACTCTATTTTACTACACCATACTATACTATACTCTACTCTATTCTACTATACTTTACTCTATTCTACTATACTCTACTCTATTCCACTATACTCTACCATATTCTACTCTTCTCTACTATACTATACTATATTCTACTATACTCTACTATACTCTATTCTATTCTACTATATTCTACTCTATTCTACCGTACTCTACCATACTCCACTCGATTCTACTATATGCTACTCTATTCTACTATACTCTACTCTATTCTACGGTACTCTACTATGCTCTACTCTATTCTACCATACTCTACTCTATTCCACTATACTCTACTATATTCTACTCTCCTCTACTATATTCTACTATACTCTACTATACTATACTCTATTCTATTCTACTATATTCTACTCTATTCTACCTTACTCTACTATACTCCACTCGATTCTACTATATGCTACTCTATTCTACTATACTCTACTATATTCTACGGTACTCTACTATGCTCTACTCTATTCTACCATACTCTACTCTATTCTACTCTACTATACTATACTCTACTATGTTCTACTATGCTCTACTATACTCCACTCTACTCCATTCTACTATACTCTATTCTGCTATACTTTACTCTATTCTACTATACTATACTCTGTTCTACTATGCTCTATCGTACTCTTATCTATTCTACTATACTATACTCTACTCTATTCTACTATACTCTACTCTATTATATTCTACTCTACTCTACTATGCTCTCTTCTACTATACTATATTCTACCCTATTATATTCGACTATACAGAGAGCAATGGAGATATTACAGAACCACAAGGGGAGCAGCCTGCACCACACCAGAAGTCCTGCTAATATTATCTGTGCTGGGTGGTGCCAATGACTCCACCGTGTGTGGTAGGACTTGTGTGTAGCCACTGTGTTAGGGTAGTCTTGTTAACACGTCCTTGACTTGAGAGTCTGGAAAGGCTGCTTTGATGTGTGGGCACGACGCGACCATAATGAAGGGGCTGTGCCCTCAGACTTCAAGAAGGCACCCTACGCTGGTTGGATAACCCCGTTTAGAATCAAACTAATCATGATGTATTTTATGAACTGCTCTGGCCCTCCCCTTCCAGTAAGCCCTCTCCCTTCCAGCCAGCCCTCTCCCTTCCAGCCATCCCTCTCCCTTCCAGCCATCCCTCTCCCTTCCATCCATCCCTCTCCCTTCCAGCCATCCCTTCCCCTTCCAGCCAGCCCTCTCCCTTCCAGCCATCCCTTCCCCTTCCAGCCATCCCTCTCCCTTCCAGTCAGCCCTCTCCCTTCCAGTCAGCAGCCATCCCTTCCCTTCCAGCCATCCCTCTCCCTTCAGTCAGCCCTCTCCCTTCCAGTCAGCCCTTCCAGTCAGCCCCCTTCCAGCCATCCCTCTCTCTTCCAGCCATCCCTTCCCCTTCCAGCCATCCCTCTCCCTTCCAACCATCCCTTCCCCTTCCAGCCATCCCTCTCCCTTCCAGCCATCCCTCTCCCTTCCAGCCAGCCCTCTCCCTTCCAGTCAGCCCTTTCCCTTCCAGCCATCCCTCTCCCTTCCAGCCAGCCCTTCCCCTTCCAGCCAGCCCTCTCCCTTCTAGCCAGCTCTCTCCCTTCCAGTCAGCCCTTCCCCTTCCAGCCAGCCCTCTCCCTTCCAGCAAGCCCTCTCCCTTCCAGTCAGCCCTTCCCCTTCCAGCCATCCCTCCCTTCCAGCCAGCCCTTCCCCCCAGCCAGCCCTCTCCCTCCCAGCCAGCCCTTCCCCTTGCAGCCATCCATTCCCCTTCCAGCCATCCCTCTCCCTTCCAGCCAGCCCTTCCCCTTCTAGCCATCCCTCTCCCTTCTAGCCAGCCCTTCCCCTTCCAGCCATCCCTCTCCCTTCTAGCCATCCCTCTCCCTTCCAGCCAGCCCTTCCCCTTCCAGCCATCCCTCTCCCTTCCAGCCAGCCCTTACCCTTCTAGCCAGCCCTCTCCCTTCCAGCCAGCCCTCTCCCTTCCAGCCAGCCCTTCCCCTTCCAGTCAGCCCTTCCCCTTCCAGCCAGCCCTTTCCCCTTCCAGCCATCCCTCTCCCTTCCAGCCAGCCCTCTCCCTTCCAGCCAGCACTCACTCTCACTTCCATCCATCCCTTCCCCTTCTACCCAGCCCTCTCCCTTCCAGCCAGCCCTTCCCCTTCTAGCCAGCCCACTCCCTTCCAGCCAGCCCTCACCCTTCCATCCAGCCCTCTCCCTTTCCAGCCAGCCCTTCCCCTTATAGCCAGCCCCTCCCCTTCCAGCCATCCCTCTCCCTTCCAGCCATCCCTCTCCCTTCCAGCCATCCCTCTCCCTTCCAGCCATCCCTTCCCCTTCCAGCCATCCCTCTCCCTTCCAGCCATCCCTCTCCCTTCCAGCCATCCCTTCCCATTCCAGCCAGCCCTTCCCCTTCCAGCCATCCCTCTCCCTTCCAGCCATCCCTTCCCCTTCTAGCCAGCCCTACCCTTCTAGCCATCCCTCTCCCTTCCAGCCATCCCTCTCCCTTCCAGCCATCCCTTCCCCTTCTAGCCAGCCCTACCCTTCTAGCCAGCCCTTCCCCTTCCAGCCATCCCTCTCCCTTCCAGCCAGCCCTTCCCCTTCCAGCCAGCCCTCTCCCTTCCAGCCAGCCCTCTCCCTTCCAGCCATCCCTCTCCCTTCCAGCCATCCCTCTCCCTTCCAGCCATCCCTTCCCATTCCAGCCAGCCCTTCCCCTTCCAGCCATCCCTCTCCCTTCCAGCCATCCCTCTCCCTTCCAGCCATCCCTTCCCCTTCTAGCCAGCCCTACCCTTCTAGCCAGCCCTTCCCCTTCCAGCCAGCCCTTTCCCTTCCAGCCAGCCCTCTCCCTTCCAGCCAGCCCTTCCCCTTCCAGCCAGCCCTTCCCCTTCCAGCCAGCCCTTCCCCTTCCAGCCAGCCCTCTCCCTTCTAGCCAGCCCTTCCCCTTCCAGCCAGCCCTCTCCCTTCCAGCCAGCCCTTCCCCTTCCAGCCAGCTCTCTCCCTTCTAGCCAGCCCTTCCCCTTCTAGCCAGCCCTTCCCCTTCTAGCCAGCCCTTCCCCTTCCAGCCAGCCCTCTCCCTTCCAGCCAGCCCTCTCCCTTCCAGTCTGCCCTCTCCCTTCCAGCCATCCCTTCCCCTTCCAGCTATCCCTCCCTCTCCCTTCCATCCATCCCTTCCCCTTCCAGCCAGCCCTCTCCCTTCCAGCCATCCCTTCCCCTTCCAGCCATCCTTTTCCCTTCCAGCCAGCCCTTCCCCTTCCAGCCAGCTCTCTCCCTTCTAGCCAGCCCTCCCCTTCTAGCCAGCCCTTCCCCTTCTAGCCAGCCCTTCCCCTTCCAACCAGCCCTCTCCCTTCTAGCCAGCCCTTCCCCTTCCAGACAGCCCTCTCCCTTCTAGGCAGCCCTTGCCCTTCCAGCCAGCCCTTTCCCTTCTAGCCAGCCCTTCCCCTTCTAGCCAGCCCTTCCCCTTCTAGCCAGCCCTTCCCCTTCTAGCCAGCCCTTCCCCTTCCAACCAGCCATCTCCCTTCTAGCCAGCCCTCTCCCTTCCAGCCAGCACTCTCCCTTCCAGCCAGCCCTCTCCCTTCCAGCCAGCCCTTCCCCTTCTAGCCAGCCCTTCCCCTTCCAGCCATCCCTCTCCCTTCCAGTCAGCCCTCTCCCTTCCAGTCAGCCCTCTCCCTCCCAGCCATCCCTCTCCCTTCCAGTCAGCCCTCTCCCTTCCAGCCATCCCTCTCCCTTCCAGTCAGCCCTCTCCCTTCCAGCCAGCCCTCTCCCTTCCAGTCAGCCCTCTCCCTTCCAGCCATCCCTTCCCCTTTCAGCCATCCCTCTCCCTTCCAGCCATCCCTTCCCCTTCCAGCCATCCCTCTCCCTTTAAGCCATCCCTCTCCCTTCCAGCCAGCCCTTCCCCTTCCTGCCAGCCCTCTCCCTTCTAGCCAGCCCTTCCCCTTCCAGCCATCCCTCTCCCTTCCAGCCATCCCTCTCCCTTCTAGCCAGCCCTCTCCCCTTCCAGCCTGCCCTCTCCCTTCTAGCCAGCCCTTCCAGCCAGCCCTCTCCCTTCTAGCCAGCCCTTCCCCTTCCAGCCAGCCCTCTCCCTTCTAGCCAGCCCTTCCAGCCAGCCCTCTCCCTTCTAGCCAGCCCTTCCAGCCAGCCCTCTCCCTTCTAGCCAGCCCTTCCCCTTCCAGCCAGCCCTCTCCCTTCTAGCCAGCCCTTCCCCTTCTAGCCAGCCCTTCCCCTTCCAGCCAGCCCTCTCCCTTCCAGCCAGCCTTCTCCCTT
Source organism: Oncorhynchus tshawytscha (assembly GCF_018296145.1). Classification (NCBI taxonomy): domain Eukaryota; kingdom Metazoa; phylum Chordata; class Actinopteri; order Salmoniformes; family Salmonidae; genus Oncorhynchus; species Oncorhynchus tshawytscha. Next base: position 57,685,195 of record NC_056447.1, on the reverse strand, counting down.
CTAGCCAGCCCTTCCCCTTCTAGCCAGCCCTTCCCCTTCCAGCCAGTCCTTCCCCTTCCAGTCAGCCCTCTCCCTTCCAGCCAGTCCTTCCCCTTCTAGCCAGCCCTTCCCACTGAAGTTAAAGTGAGGCAGGCAGGGGTATTGTAGCCTAGCTTTTAAGAGCGTTGGGCTGGTAACCGAGAGGTCGCTGGTTCAAATCCCCAAGCCAACTAGGTGAACAATCTGTCGATGTGCCCTTGAGCAAGGCACTTAACCCTTATTACTCATGTAAGTCGCTCTGGATAAGAGCATCTGCTAAATGATGATATATGCAAGTTATATATTTTCCTTCTTGGATGTCCTGTTTACATAGTAGAGTAATGATGTGAATCACCCATGCATTCTTAGCTAGCTACTACTGCACTACCCATGTTCACTTCTGGAAGTTTCCTCCCTGCCCCCTAACTTTGTCAATGTATGAACTTAAAGCTTTCCTCAACATTAAAAGATCATAGTCTGGCCCACAAAACAGATCAGACTACAGCAAGTATGAACAACAGCTGTCATTAAAATAAAATAAAAAACACCCCCCTTCCCAAACGTTGTAAATATTGTCACATGACCTTCCGCTTCTAGTGTTAAAAATATGCACACCTGCACATCTCAAAATGTATTCAAAAATAATTATTACCACCATAAATATCAATAACTGTAAAAAGCCTGTGTTTAAAAACATGGATATCAACTTTATTACTGTAAATCAGCATGGTTTTGTGGCACAGTCGATGGCATGCAGGGCTACGGTTTCAGCGACCACCACAGACAAGCTCCCTGCCTGTTTCACTACGATCAGAGCCGGCTGTAATAATCAGCTCGGGGCAAATCAGGTAAAAAATTAAATAATGTTGATGCTATATTTATCAATACATCAAAATATATTCAACGATTTTCCACCAACAGGTTTCTGTGCCAATGCACCAGACACACAACCGATAAGCAGTGCGTAACTGCATACCGATTACCGACTTAGAGCTCTTCACCATGGTTTCCGTTTTCAACACTACAATCAAACAGAGTCTCGACAAAAATAAGAAAAACATCCCTCTCAGTATTTGAGGCATGGTTTGACAATCTCCGAATGTCAGTTAACTTTTTGGTGTTTTGTAAAAGATGTCTCTTCGCATTTATCGAAAAGGCCCCTGCACAGTTTGGATCCTGGTATTACGGTTCATTCAGAAAGTATTCAGACCCCTTCCCTTTTTCCACAGTTTGTTACGTTATGATGAAATGGATTAAATTAAATGTTTTCCTCATCAATATACATACAATACCACATAATGACAAAGCGAAAACAGATTTTTAGAAATGTTTGAAATTCATTTTTAAAACACCTTATTTACATAAGTATTCAGACCCTTTTTAAAAACACCTTATTTACATAAGTATTCAGACCCTTTTTAAAAACACCGTAGAGCTCCGAGACAGGATTGTGTCGAGGCACAGATCTGGGGAAGGGTACCAAAGCATTTCTGCAGCATTGAAGGTCTGGAACCACAGAGACTCCTCCTAGAGCTGGCTGCCCGGCCAAACTGAGCAATTGGGGGAGAAGGGCCTTGGTCAGGGAACTTGAACCCGATCTAACATCTCTGTAGAGACCTGAAAATTGCTGTGCAGCGACGCTTCCCATCCAACCTGACAGAGCTTGAGAGGATCTGTAAAGAAGAATATAAGAAACTCCCCAAATACAGGTGTGCCAAGCGTGTAGCGTCTTCATAATTATGGGGAATTGTGTGCATATTGATGAGGTGGAAAAAAAACAATTTAATTAATTTTAGAATAAGGCTGTAACTTAACAAAATTGTGGGAAAAAAAATGGAATACTTTCCAAATGCACTGTAGTACTAGTAAGAAGTGATGTGGTATATTGCTCAATGTTATCACAGATTTTATTTTTAAAATGCAGCTGCCCTTTTCAGTGGGGAGGTTACCATGGCGACCAAGGCACTCTGAGTTGTCCGTGACAGTGTGCCTGTGAGATGACTAGTTGGCTGATGTGTCTTTGGTAACAGTTGAAGCTCAAACAGTGAAAAAACAACCCCGCTTGTGAACAAAACAATGTAAATAGCCAAAAAACACAAGGACAAAGTCTCACTTCAAGTCGACTTTTGAGTAAATTAGACCAACTTTTATGCCTGTGTGTAGTGCTTCTTAAAATGAATCTTACCTCAGCACTTCAATCCCCAGCCAGGTGGTGTTGCTGCGCGTTGCTCGAGTTGTGTTTATTTGTGTTTATTATCGAATTGTGTTTATTATAGGATTCCTAGTTCTTTGTGTGATTAGCCACCATCTATGAATCAAAATGACTAAATCACTTTGAAAACAGCTACTGCACCATTTATTTTGCTATGAATGTGCTCATACTTGATTTCTATTTATATTCGCAGATGTGAGTGAGATGCACTGGGGAGCTCAGATCACATGCCTACATGGCTGGTTAAATATACATCTTACCTGCCAATGCCATAATCTACCTGCATTTGGCAGGTGTTCATTTTAGGCCATGCAAACAGCGCATCAATATCAGAAGTAAAACTACAGCTTGCTGTACAGAGTAAATCTGATCTGAATGGAATTAATGAAACATTCAAATAACATGGTTTTTGTACCAACATTCAAATGACATTTTCACTGCATTTTAACAGCATAGAGTAGAATTGTACTCAGTTATAGTCACTTTATAACAATACTGCAATCATTAATAGTATTGTGTTGTTGTAGGCTGGTCTGGGAGAATCATTGTGTTGTAGTAGACTAGTCTAGGGAGGATCATTGTGTTGTTGTAGACTAGTCTAGGGAGGATCATTGTGTTGTAGTAGACTAGTCTAGGGAGGATCATTGTGTTGTAGTAGACTAGTCTAGGGAGGATCATTGTGTTGTAGTAGACTAGTCTAGGGAGGATCATTGTGTTGTTGTAGACTAGTCTAGGGAGGATCATTGTGTTGTTGTAGACTAGTCTAGGGAGGATCATTGTGTTGTAGTAGACTAGTCTAGGGAGGATCATTGTGTTGTAGTAGACTAGTCTAGGGAGGATCATTGTGTTGTTGTAGACTAGTCTAGGGAGGATCATTGTGTTGTAGTAGACTAGTCTAGGGAGGATCATTGTGTTGTAGTAGACTAGTCTAGGGAGGATCATTGTGTTGTAGTAGACTAGTCTAGGGAGGATCATTGTGTTGTAGTAGACTAGTCTAGGGAGGATCATTGTGTTGTAGTAGACTAGTCTAGGGAGGATCATTGTGTTGTAGTAGACTAGTCTAGGGAGGATCATTGTGTTGTAGTAGACTAGTCTAGGGAGGATCATTGTGTTGTTGTAGACTAGTCTAGGGAGGATCATTGTGTTGTAGTAGACTAGTCTAGGGAGGATCATTGTGTTGTTGTAGACTAGTCTAGGGAGGATCATTGTGTTGTAGTAGACTAGTCTAGGGAGGATCATTGTGTTGTAGTAGACTAGTCTAGGGAGGATCATTGTGTTGTAGTAGACTAGTCTAGGGAGGATCATTGTGTTGTAGTAGACTAGTCTAGGGAGGATCATTGTGTTGTAGTAGACTAGTCTAGGGAGGATCATTGTGTTGTAGTAGACTAGTCTAGGGAGGATCATTGTGTTGTTGTAGACTAGTCTAGGGAGGATCATTGTGTTGTTGTAGACTAGTCTAGGGAGGATCATTGTGTTGTAGTAGACTAGTCTAGGGAGGATCATTGTGTTGTTGTAGACTAGTCTAGGGAGGATCATTGTGTTGTAGTAGACTAGTCTAGGGAGGATCATTGTGTTGTAGTAGACTAGTCTAGGGAGGATCATTGTGTTGTAGTAGACTAGTCTAGGGAGGATCATTGTGTTGTAGTAGACTAGTCTAGGGAGGATCATTGTGTTGTAGTAGACTAGTCTAGGGAGAATCATTGTGTTGTAGTAGACTAGTCTAGCGAGGATCATTGTGTTGTAGTAGACTAGTCTAGGGAGGATCATTGTGTTGTTGTAGACTAGTCTAGGAAGGATCATTGTGTTGTTGTAGACTAGTCTAGGGAGGATCATTGTGTTGTAGTAGACTAGTCTAGGGAGGATCATTGTGTTGTTGTAGACTAGTCTAGGGAGGATCATTGTGTTGTTGTAGACTAGTCTAGGGAGGATCATTGTGTTGTTGTAGACTAGTCTAGGGAGGATCATTGTGTTGTAGTAGACTGGTCTGGGAGGATCATTGTGTTGTTGTAGACTGGTCTGGGAGGATCATTGTGTTGTTGTAGACTGGTCTGGGAGGATCATTGTGTTGTTGTAGACTGGTCTGTGAGGATCATTGTGTTGTAGTAGACTAGTCTAGGGAGGATCATTGTGTTGTAGTAGACTAGTCTAGGGAGGATCATTGTGTTGTTGTAGACTGGTCTGGGAGGATCATTGTGTTGTTGTAGGCTGGTCTGTGAGGATCATTGTGTTGTAGTAGACTAGTCTAGGGAGGATCATTGTGTTGTTGTAGACTAGTCTAGGGAGGATCATTGTGTTGTTGTAGACTAGTCTAGGGAGGATCATTGTGTTGTTGTAGACTAGTCTAGGGAGGATCATTGTGTTGTTGTAGACTAGTCTAGGGAGGATCATTGTGTTGTTGTAGACTAGTCTGGGAGGATCATTGTGTTGTTGTAGACTGGTCTGGGAGGATCATTGTGTTGTTGTAGGCTGGTCTGGGAGGATCATTGTGTTGTTGTAGACTGGTCTAGGGAGGATCATTGTGTTGTAGTAGACTAGTCTAGGGAGGATCATTGTGTTGTTGTAGACTAGTCTAGGGAGGATCATTGTGTTGTTGTAGACTAGTCTAGGGAGGATCATTGTGTTGTTGTAGACTAGTCTAGGGAGGATCATTGTGTTGTTGTAGACTGGTCTGGGAGGATCATTGTGTTGTTGTAGGCTGGTCTGAGAGGATCATTGTGTTGTAGTAGACTAGTTTAGGGAGGATCATTGTGTTGTTGTAGACTAGTCTAGGGAGGATCATTGTGTTGTTGTAGGCTGGTCTGGGAGGATCATTGTGTTGTTGTAGACTAGTCTAGGGAGGATCATTGTGTTGTTGTAGGCTGGTCTGGGAGGATCATTGTGTTGTAGTAGACTAGTTTAGGGAGGATCATTGTGTTGTTGTAGACTAGTCTGGGAGGATCATTGTGTTGTTGTAGGCTGGTCTGGGAGGATCATTGTGTTGTTGTAGACTAGTCTAGGGAGGATCATTGTGTTGTTGTAGGCTGGTCTGGGAGGATCATTGTGTTGTTGTAGACTAGTCTAGGGAGGATCATTGTGTTGTAGGCTGGTCTGGGAGGATCATTGTGTTGTTGTAGACTAGTCTAGGGAGGATCATTGTGCTGTAGTAGACTAGTCTAGGGAGGATCATTGTGTTGTTGTAGACTAGTCTAGGGAGGATCATTGTATTGTTGTAGACTGGTCGAGAGAGGATCATTGTATTGTGTTGTTGTCGGCTAGTCTAGAGGATCACTGTATTGGAGGCTGGTCTGGGAGGATCATTGTGTTGTCGTATGCTGGTCTGGGAGGATCATTGTGTTGTAGGCTGGTCTGGGAGGATCATTGTGTTGTTGTAGGCTGGTCTGAGAGGATCATTGTGTTGTTGTAGGCTGGTCTGGGAGGATCATTGTGTTGTTGTAGGCTGGTCTGGGAGGATCATTGTGTTGTTGTAGGCTGGTCTGAGAGGATCATTGTGTTGTTGTAGGCTGGTCTGGGAGGATCATTGTGTTGTTGTAGGCTGGTCTGAGAGGATCATTGTGTTGTTGTAGGCTGGTCTGAGAGGATCATTGTGTTGTAGGCTGGTCTGGAGGATCATTGTGTTGTTGTAGGCTGGTCTGGGAGGATCATTGTGTTGTAGGCTGGTCTGAGAGGATCATTGTGTTGTTGTAGGCTGGTCTGGGAGGATCATTGTGTTGTAGGCTGGTCTGGGAGGATCATTGTGTTGTTGTAGGCTGGTCTGAGAGGATCATTGTGTTGTTGTAGGCTGGTCTGGGAGGATCATTGTGTTGTTGTAGGCTGGTCTGAGAGGATCATTGTGTGTTGTAGGCTGGTCTGAGAGGATCATTGTGTTGTTGTAGGCTGGTCTGAGAGGATCATTGTGTTGTAGGCTGGTCTGAGAGGATCATTGTGTTGTTGTAGGCTGGTCTGAGAGGATCATTGTGTTGTTGTAGGCTGGTCTGAGAGGATCATTGTGTTGTTGTAGGCTGGTCTGAGAGGATCATTGTGTTGTAGGCTGGTCTGAGAGGATCATTGTGTTGTTGTAGGCTGGTCTGAGAGGATCATTGTGTTGTAGGCTGGTCTGAGAGGATCATTGTGTTGTTGTAGGCTGGTCTGAGAGGATCATTGTGTTGTCCCTAAACAAGATCAATAGGTGGACGTTTTGTATCTCATGTCTTCACAGTTCCTTGATGATGCACCTCCCCATTGACTATCAGCTATTCCTATTGGTTCTTGTGGATTCTTTTTTAACAAGCTGCACTGCTTCTTGACACAATGCCCACTGAACCCGGAAGCCAGCCGCACCAATGTGTCAGAGGAAGTGATTTAATTGGTGTGAAGCCACATCCAAACTGGCCTCCCTGGGTTGAGGGAGGGGGGGGTTCTCAACTTTGATTGGCTAATTATTTTATATTTTTTCATCTAGGGAGGCCAGATGCTTTCTGGCATCAATCAACCAAATGCGACGGCGGTAACATTTTGGTCCAGACAGCATCAGATTCAAGGGCTACACTGAGACAAAGGGGTTTCCTTCGTTCTGATGATTTCTCCCATTCAGGCATTTTAGAATTGACAGAAAATCATGAAAATAAAGAGAGAGACAAAAGATAAATTATTTGATATACATTACCATGCAAAAGTTTGAGGTCCTTGTTTTTGAAAGAAAAGCACATTTTTTGTCCTTTAAAATAACATCAAATTGATCAGAAATCCAGTGTAGACATTGTTAATATTGTAAATGACTATTGTAGCTGGAAACAGCAGATTTCTTTATGGAATATCTACATAGGCATACAGAGGTCCATTATCAGCAGCCATCACTCCTGTGTTCCAATGGCACGTTGTGTTGATAAATCCAAGTTTATCGTTTTAAAAGTCTTATTGATCATTAGAAAACCTTTTTGTAATTATGTTAGCACAGCTGAAAACTGTTGTCCTCTTTAAAGAAGCAATAAAACTGGCCTTCTTTGTACTAGTTGTATCTGGAGCATCAGCATTTGTGGATTCCATTACAGGCTCAAAATGGCCAGAAACAAAGAACTTTCTTCTGAAACTCGTCAGGCTATTCCATGCGAGAAATTGCCAAACTGGCTCCAACCAAAATAGAAACTGACTTTTACCAGAATAGAAACTGGCTCTAACCAGAATAGATAGAGGAGTGGGAGGCCACGGTGCACAACTGAGCAAGAGCGAGTCAGAGCGGGCAGAACTGTAGCGGAGAGGAAAACAGCGTCAGGCAAGGGAAACCAGGAGCAAACAGCTAGAAACATGGACTGACTGAGCAGAGATTATGATCTGGCAGTGTGGAAGTGGCAGGACTGAGTATTTGTCGAGGTCTTGATTATGGAACAGGTTGCAGCTGGTGGGGATCTGCTCTGACTCCAGCAAACCTGTCTCTGCCCACACAATCACACACAGAGAGAGAAGGAGGGGGAGAGAGTACTGGGGGAGTGGCAGGAGGTTACAGGCACTAGAGGGCGTGGCAGGAGCAGATGTGACAGTGTTTTTGTATAGTGTTTGTTTGGTCTTTGTTCCCATGCCTTTACACTGCACTCCTTAATTTGGGTACAATAAAAAAATAATATTATGCATTCCTGCATCTCTCTCCTGAATAATTTATATTTGACAGAATAATGGACCATTAAGGGAGATGGAATGGCCCACCCGACGACGCTGCGACTGGTCCGTCCGTGATAAACGAACACATTTAACATATGCTATCGCTAAAATAAACATTTGGTTGTGTAATGAAGATGTTAGGTAACAATAGAATAAATAAATAAATAATTTATAATTACAAAGCAGCATTTTCATTAGTTTATGTTACTGTAGAATATATGTAGAAACAAAAGGAAATATCCGTTCAATACATGTGGAACAAAGTATCAGCTTCTTTTTATAAATACAGCACCAGTCAAAAGTTTGAACACACCTACTCATTCAAGGGTTTTCCTTTATTTTTACTATTTTCTACGCTGTAGAATAATAGTGAAGACATCAAAACTATGAAATAACACATATAGAATCATGTGGTAACCAAAAAAGTGTTAAACAAATCAAAATATATTTTATATTTGAGATTCTTCAGAGTATGCACTCTTGGCATTCTCTCAAACAGCTTAATGAGGAATGCTTTTCCAACAGTCTTGAAGTAGTTCCCACATAAGCTGAGCACTTGTTGGCTGGTCTTCCTTCACTCTGCGGTCCAGCTCATCCCAAACCATCTCAATTTGGTTGAGGTCGGGTGATTGTGGAGGCCAGGTCATCTGATGCAGCTCCTTCACTCTCCTTCTTGGTCGAATATCCCTTACACAGCCTGGAAGTGTGTTTTGGGTCAGATGGGATGGCGTATCGTGGCAGAATGCTGTGGTAGCCATGCTGATTAAGTGTGCCTTGAAATCTAAATAAATCACAGACAGTGTCACCAGCATAGCACCCCCACACCATCACACCTCCTCCTCCGTGCTTCACGGTGGGAACCACACATGCAGAGATCATCTGTTTCACAAACACACAGACCAAAGGACAGATTTCCACCGGTCTAATGTCTATTGTTTGTGTTTCTTGGCCGAAGCAAGTCTTCTTCTTACTGGTGTCCTTTAGTAGTGGATTCTTTGTAGCAAATCAACCATGAAGGCCTGATTCACACTGTCTCCTCTGAGCAGGTAACTCTATTGAACGTATCCTCTGCAGCAGAGGTAACTTTGGGTCTTCCTTTCCTGTGGTGATCCTCATGAGAGCCAGATTCGTCACAGAGCTTGGTGGTTTTTGCGACTGCACTTGAAGAAACTTTCAAAGTTGTTGAAATTTTCCTGATTGACTGACCTTCATGTCTTAAAGTAATGATGGACTGTCGTTTGTCTTTGCTTATTTGAGCTGTTCTTGCCATAATATGGACTTGGTCTTTTACCAAATAGGGCTGTCTTCTGTACACCACCGCTACCTGTCACAGAACTGATTGGTTATCTTCTGTACACCACCCCTACCTGTCACAGAACTGATTGGTTATCTTCTGTACACCACCCCTACCTGTCACAGAACTGATTGGTTATCTTCTGTACACCACCCCTACCTGTCACAGAACTGATTGGTTATCTTCTGTACACCACCCCTACCTGTCACAGAACTGATTGGTTATCTTCTGTACACCACCCCTACCTGTCACAGAACTGATTGGTTATCTTCTGTACACCACCCCCATCTGTCACAGAACTGATTGGTTATCTTCTGTACACCACCCCTACCTGTCACAGAACTGATTGGTTATCTTCTGTACACCACCCCTACCTGTCACAGAACTGATTGGTTATCTTCTGTACACCACCCCTACCTGTCACAGAACTGATTGGTTATCTTCTGTACACCACCCCTACCTGTCCAGAACTGATTGGTTATCTTCTGTCACCTGTCACAGAACTGATTGGTTATCTTCTGTACACCACCCCTATCTGTCACAGAACTGATTGGTTATCTTCTGTACACCACCCCTACCTGTCACAGAACTGATTGGTTATCTTCTGTACACCACCCCTACCTGTCACAGAACTGATTGGTTATCTTCTGTACACCACCCCTACCTGTCACAGAACTGATTGGTTATCTTCTGTACACCACCCCTACCTGTCACAGAACTGATTGGTTATCTTCTGTACACCACCCCTACCTGTCACAGAACTGATTGGTTATCTTCTGTACACCACCCCTACCTGTCACAGAACTGATTGGCTCAAAGCATTAAGAAGGGAAGACGTTCCACAAAAACGTTTAATTAAAATGCATTCCACTACCTCATGAAGCTGGTTGAGAGAATGCAAAGAGGGTATACACAACGAATATATACAACAATCAACCCCTAATATATACAACAATCAACCCCTAATATATACACAACAATCAACCCCTAATATATACAACAATCAACCACTAATATATACAACAATCAACCACTAATATATACAACAATCAACCCCTAATATATAAAACAATCAACCACTAATATATACAGCAATCAACCACTAATATATACAACAATCAACCACTAATATATACAACAATCAACCACTAATATATAAAACAATCACCTATTAACATATACAACAATCAACCACTAACATATACAACAATCAACCACTAATATATACAACAATCAACCACTAACATATACAACAATCAACCACTAATATATACAACAATCAACCACTAACATATACAACAACCAACCACTAATATATACAACAATCAACCACTAATATATACAACAATCCACCCCTAATATATACAACATTCAACCCCTAATTGTCACACCCTGATCTGTTTCACCTGTCTTTGTGCTTGTCTTCACCCCCCTCCAGGTGTCACCCATCTTTCCCATTATCCCCATTATCCCCAGTGTATTTATACTTGTGTTCTGTGTTTGTCTGTTGCCAGTTCGTCTTGTCAGGTCAGGTCCTACCAGCGTTCTTTCCCGCCTTCCTGTTGCGCTAGTTCTGTTTCCTGGTTTCACAATATGATACACCACAGGCACCAAAAGGCAGACCATATGCTATCCTGGCCATTTTCTTCTCAGCCACCTACTGTAGTCTTATGACTCATTTTTTGAGATATGCTGCTATTTAGCTAAATTAAAATGTTTCTTTCAGTGAGAACTTGAAACTCTCTTTGGAGGTTATAAGTTTCAAATTCTTTTTGAGGACTATTCCAAAGAATAGCAGCTGAGTTCATGAAGGTTTCTTTCCCAAAACCGCTATTAAATCTAGAAGGAACAACTTCAGTTTCACTCCTTCTAGTAGAATAGTAATGGTTATTCTGGACCAGGTCTAAGTAGTTACATAGGTACCTGGCGACCGTGGACAATCTTATCAACAAATCACATTATTGTTTTTGTGCTGATTTTTTAATATGCATGCTCTTCCTGGTACTATAGTGCAGCAAATATCGTTAAAAACAAACTGCAGACATCTCAGATGATTCTTAAAACTTCTCATCACGTACTGATCTTCACCTTTCCCACTTTGAAAACCTCGGCTCAGAGTGGAGGAGAGAGTCTCTCAGCGTTCTCATCCGCCTTCCTGTTGTGTATCATATGTGTTTCAAAGAAGGAAACAGAACTAAGAGCAACAGGAAGGCGGGAAAGAACGCTGAGAGACTCTCTCCTCCACTCTGAGCTGAGGTTTTCAAAGTGGGAATGGTGAAGATGAGTACAGTCCCTGATCCCAGACAGTGTCTCCCGGCTCCCTGTGTGTCTCAGTCCCAGTACAGTCCCTGATCCCAGACAGTGCCTCCTGGTTCCCTGTGTGTCTCAGCCCCAGTCCCTGATCCCAGACAGTGTCTCCTGGCTCCCTGTGTGTCTCAGCCCCAGTACAGTCCCTGATCCCAGACAGTGTCTCCTGGCTCCCTGTGTGTCCCAGTACAGTCCCTGTGTGTCTCAGCCCCAGTATAGTCCCTGATGTACTGTAGCATGTCCACGTCACATAAACACGGAAAGCTGGTGACTGCGTTGCTGATTTAGTTTTTTGAGATGTAGGGCCTTCTCTCTCAGTGATGACATTATGTTCTGTTAATCGGCCCGTGGGATTGTTCCCGGCTTGTTCTATCCAAACAGTGCCTGTCCCACCGCTTCATTGGGTGTTGGCACCTGCTCAGTGCGCACCGTTCTGGCACTTTCAAGCTTTAGTCCTAGGAGGTGTTCAGACTGAGGCTCGGAATCAGAGGAATCATCATCAGAGTCTTTTTCATTCAGATGTTGGAGCTGTGCCAAAACGTAGTGCTTGCATTCAACGTACACTCTCACTTTGTACTCCAAGTTTACTAATGCTGCAGAAATGTACTCTATCTACCCATCAGATGTAGTGGTCACAAAAACCAAAGTTCCGAAGGCTGGGCCTAAAGTTGTGTATAAGCAATCATACAATAAGTTTTGCAATGATTCCTATGTTGAAGTATATGAATGTAATAAGCAAACAAACATGGAACACACACAGAGTCAATACCGCCTGTAATTGGAAAGGTCATCAGGAAGGTGATGGAGTCCAGGTGAGTCTCATGAAGTGCAGGTGTGTGTAACGATGAGTAAACTGGCGACAACGAGCGCCGGAGAGGAAATAGACCTGACAGAGAACCCTGAACTCCATTCGTTATTTGTCCGAACCAGTAAAATGTTTTATGTGATATAATTCTGTCAATATCTGATAGATTTGTTTTTTTTTAACTTTAATAAAAACGTATTGGACGAAAAGTATTTTTGTCCTTTGTCCAACTGTTGCATTTATTGAAATTGTTTTTAAAAGTGTTTAACAATTCAAATGTGTGCAGTAATCCCACACACATAATACTAAATAAATAGTAAATATGTATGTACTAAATAAATAGTAAATATGTATCCACTCACTATACGGTGGCTTCAGATGACCTGGTATATATTGTTGTCAAGGTGAATGGTGTTGTGTACTTCTGACTCTCTCTACTGTATCCCTCCACCAGGGAATCATTCCACAAAAATATGACTCTGTATTTGTTGTTAAGGGGGTTGCCATGGGAAGTAGAGGAACTACTTTAGTTCTGACTCTCTCTACTGTATCCCTCCACCAGGGAATCATTCCACACTAATATGACTCTGTATTTGTTGTTAAGGGGTTGCCGTGGGAAGTAGAGGAACTACTTTAGTTCTGACTCTCTCTACTGTATCCCTCCACCAGGGAATCATTCCACACTAATATGACTCTGTATTTGTTGTCAAGGGGGTTGCCGTGGGAAATAGAGGAACTACTTTAGTTCAAATCAAATCAAATCAAATCAAATTTTATTTGTCACATACACATGGTTAGCAGATGTTAATGCGAGTGTAGCGAAATGCTTGTGCTTCTAGTTCCGACAATGCAGTAATAACGAGCAAGTAATCTAACTAACAATTCCAAAAAAACTACTGTCTTATACACAGTGTAAGGGGATAAAGAATATGTACATAAGGATATATGAATGAGTGATGGTACAGAGCAGCATAGGCAAGATACAGTAGATGATATCGAGTACAGTATATACATATGAGATAAGTATGTAAACCAGGTGGCATAGTTAAAGTGGCTAGTGATACATGTATTACATAAGGATGCAGTCGATGATATAGAGTACAGTATCAACGTATGCATATGAGATGAACAATGTAGGGTAAGTAACATTATATAAGGTAGCATTGTTTAAAGTGGCTAGTGATATATTTACATCATTTCCCATCAATTCCCATGATTAAAGTGGCTGGAGTAGAGTCAGTGTCATTGACAGTGTGTTGGCAGTAGCCACTCAATGTTAGTGGTGGCTGTTTAACAGTCTGATGGCCTTGAGATAGAAGCTGTTTTTCAGTCTCTCGGTCCCAGCTTTGATGCACCTGTACTGACCTCGCCTTCTGGATGGCAGCGGGGTGAACAGGCAGTGGCTCGGGTGGTTGATGTCCTTGATGATCTTTATGGCCTTCCTGTAGCATCGGGTGGTGTAGGTGTCCTGGAGGGCAGGTAGTTTGCCCCCGGTGATGCGTTGTGCAGACCTCACTACCCTCTGGAGAGCCTTACGGTTGAGGGCGGTGCAGTTGCCATACCAGGCGGTGATACAGCCCGCCAGGATGCTCTCGATTGTGCATCTGTAGAAGTTTGTGAGTGCTTTTGGTGACAAGCCGAATTTCTTCAGCCTCCTGAGGTTGAAGAGGCGCTGCTGCGCCTTCCTCACGATGCTGTCTGTGTGAGTGGACCAATTCAGTTTGTCTGTGATGTGTATGCCGAGGAACTTAAAACTTGCTACCCTCTCCACTACTGTTCCATCGATGTGGATGGGGGGTGTTCCCTCTGCTGTTTCCTGAAGTCCACAATCATCTCCTTAGTTTTGTTGACGTTGAGTGTGAGGTTATTTTCCTGACACCACACTCCGAGGGCCCTCACCTCCTCCCTGTAGGCCGTCTCGTCGTTGTTGGTGATCAAGCCTACCACTGTTGTGTCGTCCGCAAACTTGATGATTGAGTTGGAGGCGTGCATGGCCACGCAGTCGTGGGTGAACAGGGAGTACAGGAGAGGGCTCAGAACGCACCCTTGTGGGGCCCCAGTGTTGAGGATCAGCGGGGAGGAGATGTTGTTGCCTACCCTCACCACCTGGGGCGGCCCGTCAGGAAGTCCAGTACCCAGTTGCACAGGGCGGGTCGAGACCCAGGGTCTCGAGCTTGATGACGAGCTTGGAGGGTACTATGGTGTTGAATGCCGAGCTGTAGTCGATGAACAGCATTCTCACATAGGTATTCCTAGTTCTGACTCTCTCTGCTGTATCCCTCCACCAGGGAATCATTCCACACTAATATGACTCTGTATTTGTTGTCAAGGGGGTTGCCGTGGGAAATAGAGGAACTACTTTAGTTCTGACACTCTACTGTATCCCTCCACCAGAGACTCATTTCCAATCCCATCAACACACAGTAAATATATGAATCCCAAATGGCACCCTATCCCCTATATAGTGCACTACTTTTGACCATGGCCCTATGGGGTAGTGCACTAAATAGGGTGCCATTTTGAACGTATACTCTGCGTTGGTTGTTGTCTCCCGCCAAGGGAAAGGATTTTATATTACAGACTCATTGGACTCTTTACTCACAGCTCTGCTCTCTCCTCTCCTTTCTTCTTTCCTCTCTTCTCCTCTCAATCAAATTCAATTCAAAGGGCTTTATTGGCATGGGAAAAACCAAAGCAAATGGAAGAGACTATAAACAAAAGGGAACTAAACAAGGGAAACATTAGTTAACATTACAACAGAAGTAAAGTTTTAAATGTCAAATATATTATTGGCTACGTGTAGTTTTGTAACAAAGTATGAAAGGGAAGATCAATAAACAGATACATTTAGGTTTTATTTCCAATGTTGTTCCACTAATATACGAATATGGTCATACATTGGACAGGAGGTTAGGAAGTGCAGCTCAGTTTCCACCTCATTTTGCGGGCAGTGTGCACATAGCCTGTCTTCTCTTGAGAGCCAGGTCTGCCTACGGCGGCCTTTCTCAATAGCAAGGCTACGCTCACTGAGTCTGTCAGTGAGTAGGATTTCCTTAAGTTTGGGTCAGTCACAGTGGTCAGGTATTCTGCCACTGTGATTCTACTCTCTGTTTAGGGCCAAGTAGCATTCTAGCTTGCTCTGTTTTTTTGTTAATTCTTTCCAATGTGTCAAGTAATTGTATTTGTGTTTGCTCATGATTTGGTTGGCTCTAATTGTGTTGCTGTCCTGGTGCTCTGTGTGTTTGTATTTGTGAACACTCTGAGAGACTGTGGGTTGAGGTCAGTGATAAAGTAGTCTACAGTACTACTGCCAAGAGATGAGCTGTAGGTGTACCTACCATAGGAGTCTCCTCGAAGCCCAACATTGACTATGTACAGACCCATCATGTGACAGAGCTGCAGGAGTTGCGACCCATTTTTGTGGGTTGTTTTGTCATAGTTGTTTCTAAGGGGTATATTTGGGAGGGAATGCTGTCACCTCCAGGTAGGTGTTTGTCCCCCTGTGTGCTGAGGGTGTCAGGTTCTGGTCCAGTTCTGGCAATTAGGTTTCTACAGACTAGTACATGTCCCTGGGCCTGGAAATGGTTGATCTCCCCCTCCAGGATGGAGAAGCTGTCATCATTAAAGTATGGGGATTATATTTGGGGTAAATGTTGTAGGTAGAACACAGGAGGACATTTTTATCTGTTGCCTGTCTTCTCTTGAGAGCCAGGTCTGTCTATGGTGGCCTTTCTCAATAGCAAGGCTATGCTCACTAAGTCTGTACATAGTCAAAGCTTTCCTTAAGTTTGGGTCAGTCACAGTGGACAGGTATTCTGCCACTGTATACTCTCTGTTTATGGCCAAATAGCATTCTAATTTGCTCTGTTTTTTTGTTAATTCTTTCCAATGTGTCAAGTAATTATCTTTTGGTTTTCTCATGATTTGGTTGGGTCTAATTGTGCTACTGTCCTGGGGCTCTGTGGGGTGTGTTTGTGTTTGTGAACAGAGCCCCAGGACCAGCTTGCTTAGGGGACTCTTCTCCAGGTTCATCTCTCTGTAGGTGATGGCTTTATGTAATTCTTGGGAATCGCTTCCTTTTAGGTGGTTGTTAAATTTAACGACACTTTTCTGGATTTTGATAATTAGTGGGTATCGGCCTAATTCTGCTCTGCATGCATTATTTGGTGTTTGACGTTGTACACTGAGGATATTTTTGCAGAATTCTGCATACAGAGACTCAATTTGGGTGTTTGTCCCATTTTGTGAATTCTTGGTTGGTGAGCGGACCCCAGACCTCACAACCATAGAGGGAAATGGGTTCGATAACTGATTGAAGTATTTTTAGCCAGATAATAGTATTACATAATAGTATGTAATCATCCATCTAGTCTTAATAGTATGTAGTCATCCATCTACAGTCTTAATAGTATGTAGTCATCCATCTACAGTCTTAATAGTATGTAATCATCCATCTAGTCTTAATAGTATGTAGTCATCCATCTACAGTCTTAATAGTATGTAGTCATCCATCTACAGTCTTAATAATAGTATGTAGTCATCCATCTAGTCTTAATAGTATGTAGTCATCCATCTACAGTCTTAATAGTATGTAGTCATCCATCTACAGTCATAATAGTATGTAATCATCCATCTAGTCTTAATAGTATGTAGTCATCCATCTACAGTCATAATAGTATGTAGTCATCCATCTACAGTCTTAATAGTATGTAGTCATCCATCTACAGTCATAATAGTATGTAGTCATCCATCTAGTCTTAATAGTATGTAGTCATCCATCTACAGTCATAATAGTATGTAGTCATCCATCTAGTCTTAATAGTATGTAGTCATCCATCTACAGTCATAATAGTATGTAGTCATCCATCTACAGTCATAATAGTATGTAGTCATCCATCTACAGTCATAATAGTATGTAGTCATCCATCTACAGTCTTAATAGTATGTAGTCATCCATCTACAGTCATAATAGTATGTAATCATCCATCTAGCCTTAATAGTATGTAATCATCCATCTACAGTCTTAATAGTATGTAGTCATCCATCTACAGTCATAATAGTATGTAGTCATCCATCTACAGTCATAATAGTATGTAGTTTGTCACTTTTTCTTTTCTCTTCATAAATATACACGTGTGACTCATTAAATTACGATTCAGTCTTCATCTTGTCTTCTTCATATTTTCCATAATTATGATGACTTATCCTTCCACTTATACTGTGTTTTCTATATACCCCTCTATATATACCCCTCTATATACCCCTCTATATATACCCCTCCATATATACCCCTCTATATACCCCTCTATATATACCCCTCTATTTACCCCTCTATACATACCCCTCTATATACCCCTTTATACACCCCTCTATATATACCCTCTATACACCCTCTATATATACCCCTCTATATACCCCTCTATATATACCCCTCTATATATACCCCCTATATACCCCTCTATATACACCCCTATATACCCTCTATATACACCCCCTATATACCCCCTCTATATACCCCTCTATATACACCCCTATATACCCCTCTATATATAACCCTCAATATACCCCTCTATATACCCCTCTATACCCCTCTATATATACCCCTCTATATACCCCTCTATACCCCCTCTATATATACCCTCTATATATAACCCTCTATATACCCTCTATATACACCCCTATATACCCCTATATATATACCCTCTATATATACCCTCTATGTATACCCTCTATATACCCTTCTAAATATACCCCTCTATATACCCCTCTATATATACCCTTCTATATACCCTCTATACACCCACTATATACCCTCTATATATACCCCTCTATATACCCCCTCTATATACACCCCTATATACCCCTCTATATACACCCCTATATACCCCTCTATATATACCCCTCTATATACCCCCTCTATACAACCCTCTATACCCTCTATATACACCCCCTATATACCCCTCTATATACCCCTCTATATACACCCCTATATACCCTCTATATACACCCCTATATACCCTCTATATATACCCCTCTATATACCCCTCTATACACCTCCATATACACCCCTATATGCCCCTCTATACACCCCTCTATGCCCCTCTATATACCCCTCTATATACACCCTCTATACCCCTCTATATACACCCCTATATACCCCTCTATACAACCGTCTATGCCCCTCTATATACCCCTCTATATACACCCCTATATATCCTCTATACACCCCTATATATACCCTCTCTATACCCTCTATATACACCCCTATATACCCCTCTATATACACCCCTCTATACCCCTCTATATACACCCCTATATACCCTCTATATACACCCCTCTATACCCCTCTATATACACCCCTATATACCCCTCTATATACCCTCTATATACCCCTCCATACACCCCTCCGTATACCCCTATATACCCCTATATACCCCTCTGTAGACCCCCTATATACCCCTCCGTATACCCCCTATATACCCCTCCGTATACCCCCTATATGCCCCTCCGTATACCCCTATATACCCCCTATATGCCCCTCCATATACCTCCTATATACCCCCTATATGCCCTCGTATACCTCCTATATACCCCCTATATGCCCCTACGTATACCTCCTATATGCCCCTCCGTATACCCCCTATATGCCCCTCGTATACCTCCTATATACCCCCTATATGCCCTCATATACCTCCTATATACCCCCTATATGCCCCTCCGTATACCTCCTATATACCCCTCCGTATACCCCATATATGCCCCTCGTATACCTCCTATATACCCCCTATATGCCCCTCTGTATACCTCCTATATACCCTCTATATACCCCTCCGTATACCTCCTATATACCCCTATATACCCCTCGTATACCTCCTATATACCCCCTATATGCCCCTCCGTATACCTCCTATATACCCCCTATATGCCCCTCTGTATACCTCCTATATGCCCCTCCGTATACCCCCTATATGCCCTCGTATACCTCCTATATACCCCCTATATGCCCCTCGTATACCTCCTATATACCCACTATATGCCCCTCCGTATACCTCCTATATACCCCTCCGTATACCCCATATATGCCCCTCGTATACCTCCTATATACCCCCTATATGCCCCTCCGTATACCTCCTATATACCCTCTATATACCCCTCCGTATACCTCCTATATACCCCTATATACCCCTCCGTATACCTCCTATATACCCCCTATATGCCCCTCGTATACCTCCTATATACCCACTATATGCCCCTCCGTATACCTCCTATATACCCCTCCGTATACCCCATATATGCCCTCGTATACCTCCTATATACCCCCTATATGCCCCTCCGTATACCTCCTATATACCCTCTATATACCCCCTCCGTATACCTCCTATATACCCCTATATACCCCTCCGTATACCTCCTATATATACCCCTCCGTATACCCCCGATATACCCCTCCAAATACTCCCTATATACCCCTCCGTATACGCCCTATATACCCCTCCGTATACCCCCTATATACCCCCTCCGTATACCCCTCTATATACCCCTCTATATACCCCCTATATACCCTCTATATACCCCTCTATATACCCCTCTGTATACCCTCTATATACCCTCTATATACCCCTCGTATACCCTCTATATACCCCCGTATACCCCTCTATATACCCCTCCGTATACCCTCTATATACCCCTCCCTCTATATATGCCCCTCCGTATACCCCCTATATACCCCCTCCGTATACCCCTCTATATACCCCTCTATATACCCTCTATATACCCCTCTATATACCCCTCTATATACCCCTCCATATACACTCTATATACCCCTCTGTATGCCCCCTATATACCCCTCTATATACCCCTATATACCCCCTCTATACCCCTCTATATACCCTCTATATACCCCTTTATATACCCCTGTATACCCCTCTATATACCCTCTATATACCCTCTATATACCCTCTATATACCCTGTATACCCCTCTATATACCCTCTATATACCCTCCATATACCCTCTATATACCCCTCTGTATACCCTCTATATACCCCTTTATATACCCCTCTGTATACCCCTCTATATACCCCTCTGTATACCCCTATATATACCCTCTATATACCCCTCTATATACTATATACCCCCTCTATATACCCCTCTATATACCCCTCTATACCCCTATATATACCCCTCTATACCCCTCTATATACCCATGTGTTTACCCTTCTATATACCCCTTTATATACCCCTGTGTTTACCCCTCTATATACCCCTCTATATACCCCCTGTGTTTACCCCTTTATATACCCTCTATATACCCTCTGTATACCCCTCTATATACCCTCTGTATACCCCTCTATATACCCCTCTATATACCCTCTATATACCCTCTATACCCCTATATATACCCCTCTATATACCCTCCATATACCCCTCTATATACCCCTCTGTATGTTTACCCCTCTATATCACCCTCTGTATACCCCTCTATATACCCCTCTATATACCCCTATATACCCTCTATATACCCCTCTATATACCCTCTGTATACCCCGCTATATACCCCTCTGTTTACCCCTGTGTTTACCCCCTTTATATACCCTCTGTATACCCCTCTATATACCCCTCTGTATACCCCTCTGTATACCCCCCCTCTATATACCCCTCTGTATACCCTCTATATACTACCCCTCTATATACCCTCTATATACCCCTCTGTATACCCCTCTATATATACCCCCCTCTATACACCCCTGTGTTTACACCTCTATATACCCTCTGTGTACCCCTCTATATACCCCCTCTAAATACCCCTCTATATACCCCCCCTCTGTATACCCCTCTATATACCCCTCTGTATACCTCCTATATACCCCTCTGTATACCCCTATATATACCCCTCTATACCCCTCTATATACCCATGTGTTTACCCTTCTATATACCCCTTTATATACCCCTGTGTTTACCCCTCTATATACCCTCTATATACCCCTGTGTTTACCCCTTTATATACCCTCTATATGCCCCCCCTACCCCTGTATACCCTCTATATACCCTCTATATACCCTCTATATACCCTCTATATACCCCCCCTCTATATACCCCTATATATACCCCTATATATACCCTCCATATACCCTCTATATACCCCTCTGTATACCCTCTATATCACCCTCTGTATACCCCTCTATATACCCCTCTATATACCCCTATATATACCCTCTATATACCCCTCTATACCCCTCTGTATACCCCGCTATATACCCCTCTGTTTACCCCTGTGTTTACCCCTTTATATACCCTCTATATACCCCTCTGTATACCCCTCTATATACTCTCTGTATACCCTCTATATACCACTCTATATACCCTCTATATACCCCTATATATACCCCTATATATACCCTCCATATACCCTATATATACCCCTCTGTATACCCCTCTATATACCCCTCTATACACCCCTGTGTTTACACCTCTATATACCCTCTGTGTACCCCTCTATATACCCTCTAAATACCCCTCTATATACCCCTCTGTATACCCCTCTATATACCCCTCTGTATACCTCCTATATACCCCTCTGTATACCCCTATATATACCCCTCTATACCCCTCTATATACCCATGTGTTTACCCCTCTATATACCCCTTTATATACCCCTGTGTTTACCCCTCTATATACCCCTCTATATACCCCTGTGTTTACCCCTTTATATACCCTCTATATACCCCTCTGTATACCCTCTATATACCCCTATATATACCCCTATATATACCCTCCATATACCCTATATATACCCCTCTGTATACCCCTCTATATACCCTCTATATACCCCTATATATACCCTCCATATACCCTCTATATACCCCTCTGTATACCCCTCTATATAACCTCTTTATACCCCTCTATATACCCCTGTGTTTACCCCTCTATATACCCCTGTGTTTACCCCTCCATATACCCCTGTCTTTACCCCTCTATATACCCCTGTCTTTACCCCTCTATATACCCCTGTCTTTACCCCTCTATATACCCCTCTATATATACCCCTCTATATACCCCTCTATATACCCCTGTCTTTACCCCTCTATATACCCCTCTATATACCCCTCTATATATACCCCCTATATACCCCTCTATATACCCCTGTCTTTACCCCTCTATATACCCCTCTATATACCCTCTATATACCCCTCTGTATCCCTCTATATACCCCTCTATACACCCCTGTGTTTACACCTCTATATACCCTCTGTGTACCCCTCTATATACCCTCTAAATACCCCTCTATATACCCCTCTGTATACCCTCTATATACCCCTCTGTATACCTCCTATATACCCCTCTGTATACCCCTCTGTATACCCCTATATACCCCTCTATACCCCTCTATATACCCATGTGTTTACCCCTCTATATACCCCTTTATATACCCCTGTGTTTACCCCTTTATATACCCTCTATATACCCTCTATATACCCCTCTGTATACCCCTCTATATACCCCTCTATACACCCCTGTGTTTACACCTCTATATACCCTCTGTGTACCCCTCTATATACCCTCTAAATACCCCTCTATATACCCCTCTGTATACCCCTCTATATACCCCTCTGTATACCTCCTATATACCCCTCTGTATACCCCTCTGTATACCCCTATATATACCCCTCTATGCCCCTCTATATACCCATGTGTTTACCCCTCTATATACCCCTTTATATACCCCTGTGTTTACCCCTTTATATACCCTCTATATACCCCTCTGTATACCCTCTATATACCCCTATATATACCCCTATATATACCCTCCATATACCCTATATATACCCCTCTGTATACCCCTCTATATACCCTCTATATACCCCTATATATACCCTCCATATACCCTCTATATACCCCTCTGTATACCCCTCTATATAACCTCTTTATACCCCTCTATATACCCCTTTATATACCCCTGTGTTTACCCCTCTATATACCCCTGTGTTTACCCCTCCATATACCCCTGTCTTTACCCCTCTATATACCCCTGTCTTTACCCCTCTATATACCCCTCTATATATACCCCTCTATATACCCCTCTATATACCCCTGTCTTTACCCCTCTATATACCCCTCTATATATACCCTCTATATACCCCCTCTATATACCCCTGTCTTTACCCCTCTATATACCCCTCTATATACCCCTGTCTTTACCCCCCTATATACCCCTCTATATACCCCTGTCTTTACCCCTCTATATACCCCTCTATATACCCCTGTCTTTACCCCTCTATATGCCCCTGTATATACCCCTGTCTTTACCCCTCTATATACCCCTGTCTTTACCCCTCTATTTCCCCCTATATACCCCTGCCTTTACCCCTCTATATACACCCCCCCTCTATATACCCCTGTCTTTACCCCTCTATATACCCCTCTATATACCCCTGTCTTTACCCCTCTATATACCCCTCTATATACCCCTGTCTTTACCCCTCTATATACCCCTCTATTTACCCCTCTATATACCCCTGTGTTTACCCCTCTATATACCCCTGTCTTTACCCCTCTATATACCCCTGTCTTTACCCCTCTATATACCCCTCTATATACCCTCTATATACGCCTCTATATACCCTCTATATACCCTCTATATACCCCTCTATATACCTCTGTCTATACCCTCTATATACCCCTGTCTTTACCCCTCTATATACCCTCTATATACCCCTCTATATACCCTCTATATACCCCTCTATATACCCCTGTCTTTACCCCTCTATATACCCCTGTCTATACCCCCTCTATATACCCCTCTATATACCCCTCTATATACCCTCTATATACCCCTCTATATACCCTCTATATACCCCTCTATATACCCCTCTATATACCTCTGTCTTTACCCCTCTATATACCCCTCTATATAGCCCTCTATACAGACGTGCTCAAACCCATACAGCTCATGGAAGTAATGCTTCCTTCCTCCTGAAAGGTGAATTAACATCTGTTTTATCGTGTGTAGTTTCATACCTTTGGTTGTGTCGTAGAATTAAGCACGGAAGCTGTGAAAGAGATTCATTGTTTTAATTATTTCTTATTCTATAAAGATATTCTAAAAATGGTCTGAACACATGTTGGCACCCCTTAGAAAATATTATAAATAATTTGATTAGAGTAATATTTAAAACAAATTCCTTTCTTTAATTAGTATCACACGTCTCCAATCTTGTAATCAGTCATTCAGCCTATTTAAATGGAGTAAAGTAGTCACTGTGCTGTTTGGTATCATGGTGTTGCACCACACTGAACATGGACCAGAGTAAAGTAGTCACTGTGCTGTTTGGTATCATTGTGTTGCACCACACTGACCATGGACCAGAGTAAAGTAGTCACTGTGCTGTTTGGTATCATTGTGTTGCACCACACTGACCATAGACCAGAGTAAAGTAGTCACTGTGCTGTTTGGTATCAGTGTGTTGCACCACACTGACCATAGACCAGAGTAAAGTAGTCACTGTGCTGTTTGGTATCATTGTGTTGCACCACACTGAACATGGACCAGAGTAAAGTAGTCACTGTGCTGTTTGGTATCATTGTGTTGCACCACACTGACCATGGACCAGAGTAAAGTAGTCACTGTGCTGTTTGGTATCAGTGTGTTGCACCACACTGACCATAGACTAGAGTAAAGTAGTCACTGTGCTGTTTGGTATCATTGTGTTGCACCACACTGACCATAGACCAGAGTAAAGTAGTCACTGTGCTGTTTGGTATCAGTGTGTTGCACCACACTGACCATAGACCAGAGTAAAGTAGTCACTGTGCTGTTTGGTATCATTGTGTTGTACCACACTGAACATGGACCAGAGTAAAGTAGTCACTGTGCTGGTTGGTATCATTGTGTTGTACCACACTGACCATGGACCAGAGTAAAGTAGTCACTGTGCTGGTTGGTATCATTGTGTTGCACCACACTGACCATAGACCAGAGTAAAGTAGTCACTGTGCTGTTTGGTATCATTGTGTTGTACCACACTGACCATAGACCAGAGTAAAGTAGTCACTGTGCTGGTTGGTATCATTGTGTTGCACCACACTGACCATGGACCAGAGTAAAGTAGTCACTGTGCTGGTTGGTATCATTGTGTTGCACCACACTGACCATGGACCAGAGTAAAGTAGTCACTGTGCTGGTTGGTATCATTGTGTTGCACCACACTGACCATGGACCAGAGTAAAGTAGTCACTGTGCTGGTTGGTATCATTGTGTTGCACCACACTGAACATGGACCAGAGTAAAGTAGTCACTGTGCTGGTTGGTATCATTGTGTTGTACCACACTGACCATGGACCAGAGTAAAGTAGTCACTGTGCTGGTTGGTATCATTGTGTTGCACCACACTGACCATAGACCAGAGTAAAGTAGTCACTGTGCTGTTTGGTATCATTGTGTTGCACCACACTGACCATGGACCAGAGTAAAGTAGTCACTGTGCTGTTTGGTATCAGTGTGTTGCACCACACTGACCATAGACCAGAGTAAAGTAGTCACTGTGGTTGGTATCATTGTGTTGTACCACACTGAACATGGACCAGAGTAAAGTAGTCACTGTGCTGTTTGGTATCATGGTGTTGCACCACACTGACCATAGACCAGAGTAAAGTAGTCACTGTGCTGTTTGGTATCATGGTGTTGCACCACACTGACCATGGACCAGAGTAAAGTAGTCACTGTGCTGTTTGGTATCATTGTGTTGCACCACACTGACCATAGACCAGAGTAAAGTAGTCACTGTGCTGTTTGGTATCATTGTGTTGCACCACACTGAACATGGACCAGAGTAAAGTAGTCACTGTGCTGTTTGGTATCATTGTGTTGCACCACACTGACCATGGACCAGAGTAAAGTAGTCACTGTGCTGGT
The DNA here is from genome assembly GCF_018296145.1 of Oncorhynchus tshawytscha. Lineage (NCBI taxonomy): Eukaryota > Metazoa > Chordata > Actinopteri > Salmoniformes > Salmonidae > Oncorhynchus > Oncorhynchus tshawytscha. The sequence continues at coordinate 57,659,015 of NC_056447.1, read as the reverse complement.
TGGTATCATTGTGTTGCACCACACTGACCATAGACCAGAGTAAAGTAGTCACTGTGCTGTTTGGTATCATTGTGTTGCACCACACTGAACATGGACCAGAGTAAAGTAGTCACTGTGCTGTTTGGTATCATTGTGTTGCACCACACTGACCATGGACCAGAGTAAAGTAGTCACTGTGCTGTTTGGTATCATTGTGTTGCACCACACTGACCATGGACCAGAGTAAAGTAGTCACTGTGCTGTTTGGTATCATTGTGTTGCACCACACTGACCATAGACCAGAGTAAAGTAGTCACTGTGCTGTTTGGTATCATTGTGTGCACCACACTGAACATGGACCAGAGTAAAGTAGTCACTGTGCTGTTTGGTATCAGTGTGTTGCACCACACTGACCATAGACCAGAGTAAAGTAGTCACTGTGCTGTTTGGTATCATGGTGTTACACCACACTGAACATGGACCAGAGTAAAGTAGTCACTGTGCTGTTTGGTATCATTGTGTTGCACCACACTGACCATGGACCAGAGTAAAGTAGTCACTGTGCTGTTTGGTATCATTGTGTTGCACCACACTGACCATGGACCAGAGTAAAGTAGTCACTGTGCTGTTTGGTATCATTGTGTTGCACCACACTGAACATGGACCAGAGTAAAGTAGTCACTGTGCTGGTTGGTATCATTGTGTTGCACCACACTGAACATGGACCAGAGTAAAGTAGTCACTGTGCTGTTTGGTATCATTGTGTTGCACCACACTGAACATAGACCAGAGTAAACCAAGGAGAGATTTGTCTGAGGAGATCAGAAAGACAATAATAGACACACATGGTAAAGGTAAAGGCTACGAGACCATCTCCAAGCAGCTTGATGTTCCTGTTGACAACAGTTGAAAATATTATTTAAGAAATTTAAGGTCCGTGGAACTGTAGCCAACCTCCCTGGGTGCGGAAGCAAGTGGAAAATCGACCCCAGATTGAACAGAAGGAGAGTGCGAGTGGTAGAAAAAGAACCAAGGATAACTGCCAAAGAGACACAAGGTGAAGGTACGTCTTGAGCGAAAGTGGGCTCCATGGAAAAGGACTCCACTTTTGAAAGAAATACATTAAAAAAAAGCCAGACTGGAATTTGCTAAAATGCATATTGACAAGCCACAATCCTTCTGGAAGAATGAGCCAAAACTGGAGCTTTTTAACAAGCCACAATCCTTCTGGAAGAATGAGCCAAAACTGGAGCTTTTTAACAAGCCACAATCCTTCTGGAAGAATGAGCCAAAACTGGAGCTTTTTAACAAGCCACAATCCTTCTGGAAGAATGAGCCAAAACTGGAGCTTTTTAACAAGCCACAATCCTTCTGGAAGAATGAGCCAAAACTGGAGCTTTTTAACAAGCCACAATCCTTCTGGAAGAATGAGCCAAAACTGGAGCTTTTTAACAAGCCACAATCCTTCTGGAAGAATGAGCCAAAACTGGAGCTTTTTAACAAGCCACAATCCTTCTGGAAGAATGAGCCAAAACTGGAGCTTTTTAACAAGCCACAATCCTTCTGGAAGAATGAGCCAAAACTGGAGCTTTTTAACAAGCCACAATCCTTCTGGAAGAATGAGCCAAAACTGGAGCTTTTTAACAAGCCACAATCCTTCTGGAAGAATGAGCCAAAACTGGAGCTTTTTAACAAGCCACAATCCTTCTGGAAGAATGAGCCAAAACTGGAGCTTTTTAACAAGTCACAATCCTTCTGGAAGAATGAGCCAAAACTGGAGCTTTTAACAAGCCACAATCCTTCTGGAAGAATGAGCCAAAACTGGAGCTTTTTAACAAGTCACAATCCTTCTGGAAGAATGAGCCAAAACTGGAGCTTTTTAACAAGTCACAATCCTTCTGGAAGAATGAGCCAAAACTGGAGCTTTTTAACAAGTCACAATCCTTCTGGAAGAATGAGCCAAAACTGGAGCTTTTTAACAAGCCACAATCCTTCTGGAAGAATGAGCCAAAACTGGAGCTTTTTAACAAGCCACAATCCTTCTGGAAGAATGAGCCAAAACTGGAGCTTTTTAACAAGTCACAATCCTTCTGGAAGAATGAGCCAAAACTGGAGCTTTTTAACAAGTCACAATCCTTCTGGAAGAATGAGCCAAAACTGGAGCTTTTTAACAAGTCACAATCCTTCTGGAAGAATGAGCCAAAACTGGAGCTTTTTAACAAGCCACAATCCTTCTGGAAGAATGAGCCAAAACTGGAGCTTTTTAACAAGTCACAATCCTTCTGGAAGAATGAGCCAAAACTGGAGCTTTTTAACAAGTCACAATCCTTCTGGAAGAATGAGCCAAAACTGGAGCTTTTTTTGGAAGAATGAGCCAAAACCACTTTTTAACAAGCCACAATCCTTCTGGAAGAATGAGCCAAAACTGGAGCTTTTTAACAAGTCACAATCCTTCTGGAAGAATGAGCCAAAACTGGAGCTTTTTAACAAGCCACAATCCTTCTGGAAGAATGAGCCAAAACTGGAGCTTTTTAACAAGCCACAATCCTTCTGGAAGAATGAGCCAAAACTGGAGCTTTTTAACAAGTCACAATCCTTCTGGAAGAATGAGCCAAAACTGGAGCTTTTTAACAAGTCACAATCCTTCTGGAAGAATGAGCCAAAACTGGAGCTTTTTAACAAGTCACAATCCTTCTGGAAGAATGAGCCAAAACTGGAGCTTTTTAACAAGTCACAATCCTTCTGGAAGAATGAGCCAAAACTGGAGCTTTTTAACAAGTCACAATCCTTCTGGAAGAATGAGCCAAAACTGGAGCTTTTTAACAAGTCACAATCCTTCTGGAAGAATGAGCCAAAACTGGAGCTTTTTAACAAGTCACAATCCTTCTGGAAGAATGAGCCAAAACTGGAGCTTTTTAACAAGTCACAATCCTTCTGGAAGAATGAGCCAAAACTGGAGCTTTTAACAAGTCACAATCCTTCTGGAAGAATGAGCCAAAACTGGAGCTTTTTAACAAAAATCCTTCTGGAAGAATGAGCCAAAACTGGAGCTTTTTAACAAGTCACAATCCTTCTGGAAGAATGAGCCAAAACTGGAGCTTTTTAACAAGTCACAATCCTTCTGGAAGAATGAGCCAAAACTGGAGCTTTTTAACAAGTCACAATCCTTCTGGAAGAATGAGCCAAAACTGGAGCTTTTTAACAAGTCACAATCCTTCTGGAAGAATGAGCCAAAACTGGAGCTTTTTAACAAGTCACAATCCTTCTGGAAGAATGAGCCAAAACTGGAGCTTTTTAACAAGTCACAATCCTTCTGGAAGAATGAGCCAAAACTGGAGCTTTTTAACAAGTCACAATCCTTCTGGAAGAATGAGCCAAAACTGGAGCTTTTTAACAAGTCACAATCCTTCTGGAAGAATGAGCCAAAACTGGAGCTTTTTAACAAGTCACAATCCTTCTGGAAGAATGAGCCAAAACTGGAGCTTTTTAACAAGTCACAATCCTTCTGGAAGAATGAGCCAAAACTGGAGCTTTTTAACAAGTCACAATCCTTCTGGAAGAATGAGCCAAAACTGGAGCTTTTTAACAAGTCACAATCCTTCTGGAAGAATGAGCCAAAACTGGAGCTTTTTAACAAGTCACAATCCTTCTGGAAGAATGAGCCAAAACTGGAGCTTTTTAACAAGTCACAATCCTTCTGGAAGAATGAGCCAAAACTGGAGCTTTTTAACAAGTCACAATCCTTCTGGAAGAATGAGCCAAAACTGGAGCTTTTTAACAAGTCACATCAGCTCCATGTTCACAGATGAAAAGATTTCAAAAGAAAGAACAACATACCTACAGTGAGACATGCAGGAGGCTCGGTTCTGTTCTGGGGCTGCTATGCTGCACCTGGACCAGGGTGCCCTCAATCTGTGCAGGGCTGCTATGCTGTGCCTGGACCAGGGTGCCCTCAATCTGTGCAGGGCTGCTATGCTGCACCTGGACCAGGGTGCCCTCAATCTGTGCAGGGCTGCTATGCTGTGCCTGGACCAGGGTGCCCTCAATCTGTGCAGGGCTGCTATGCTGCTCCTGGACCAGGGTGCCCTCAATCTGTGCAGGGCTGCTATGCTGCGCCTGGACCAGGGTGCCCTCAATCTGTGCAGGGCTGCTATGCTGTGCCTGGACCAGGGTGCCCTCAATCTGTGCAGGGCTGCTATGCTGCACCTGGACCAGGGTGCCCTCAATCTGTGCAGGGCTGCTATGCTGCTGTGCCTGGACCAGGGTGCCCTCAATCTGTGCAGGGCTGCTATGCTGTGCCTGGACCAGGGTGCCCTCAATCTGTGCAGGGCTGCTATGCTGTGCCTGGACCAGGGTGCCCTCAATCTGTGCAGGGCTGCTATGCTGTGCCTGGACCAGGGTGCCCTCAATCTGTGCAGGGCTGCTATGCTGCGCCTGGACCAGGGTGCCCTCAATCTGTGCAGGGCTGCTATGCTGTGCCTGGACCAGGGTGCCCTCAATCTGTGCAGGGCTGCTATGCTGTGCCTGGACCAGGGTGCCCTCAATCTGTGCAGGGCTGCTATGCTGCGCCTGGACCAGGGTGCCCTCAATCTGTGCAGGGCTGCTATGCTGCGCCTGGACCAGGGTGCCCTCAATCTGTGCAGGGCTGCTATGCTGCACCTGGACCAGGGTGCCCTCAATCTGTGCAGGGCTGCTATGCTGCGCCTGGACCAGGGTGCCCTCAATCTGTGCAGGGCTGCTATGCTGCGCCTGGACCAGGGTGCCCTCAATCTGTGCAGGGCTGCTATGCTGTGCCTGGACCAGGGTGCCCTCAATCTGTGCAGGGCTGCTATGCTGTGCCTGGACCAGGGTGCCCTCAATCTGTGCAGGGCTGCTATGCTGTGCCTGGACCAGGGTGCCCTCAATCTGTGCAGGGCTGCTATGCTGTGCCTGGACCAGGGTGCCCTCAATCTGTGCAGGGCTGCTATGCTGTGCCTGGACCAGGGTGCCCTCAATCTGTGCAGGGCTGCTATGCTGTGCCTGGACCAGGGTGCCCTCAATCTGTGCAGGGCTGCTATGCTGCGCCTGGACCAGGGTGCCCTCAATCTGTGCAGGGCTGCTATGCTGTGCCTGGACCAGGGTGCCCTCAATCTGTGCAGGGCTGCTATGCTGTGCCTGGACCAGGGTGCCCTCAATCTGTGCAGGGCTGCTATGCTGTGCCTGGACCAGGGTGCCCTCAATCTGTGCAGGGCTGCTATGCTGTGCCTGGACCAGGGTGCCCTCAATCTGTGCAGGGCTGCTATGCTGTGCCTGGACCAGGGTGCCCTCAATCTGTGCAGGGCTGCTATGCTGCGCCTGGACCAGGGTGCCCTCAATCTGTGCAGGGCTGCTATGCTGTGCCTGGACCAGGGTGCCCTCAATCTGTGCAGGGCTGCTATGCTGCGCCTGGACCAGGGTGCCCTCAATCTGTGCAGGGCTGCTATGCTGCGCCTGGACCAGGGTGCCCTCAATCTGTGCAGGGCTGCTATGCTGTGCCTGGACCAGGGTGCCCTCAATCTGTGCAGGGCTGCTATGCTGTGCCTGGACCAGGGTGCCCTCAATCTGTGCAGGGCTGCTATGCTGTGCCTGGACCAGGGTGCCCTCAATCTGTGCAGGGCTGCTATGCTGTGCCTGGACCAGGGTGCCCTCAATCTGTGCAGGGCTGCTATGCTGCGCCTGGACCAGGGTGCCCTCAATCTGTGCAGGGCTGCTATGCTGTGCCTGGACCAGGGTGCCCTCAATCTGTGCAGGGCTGCTATGCTGTGCCTGGACCAGGGTGCCCTCAATCTGTGCAGGGCTGCTATGCTGTGCCTGGACCAGGGTGCCCTCAATCTGTGCAGGGCTGCTATGCTGCGCCTGGACCAGGGTGCCCTCAATCTGTGCAGGGCTGCTATGCTGTGCCTGGACCAGGGTGCCCTCAATCTGTGCAGGGCTGCTATGCTGTGCCTGGACCAGGGTGCCCTCAATCTGTGCAGGGCTGCTATGCTGTGCCTGGACCAGGGTGCCCTCAATCTGTGCAGGGCTGCTATGCTGTGCCTGGACCAGGGTGCCCTCAATCTGTGCAGGGCTGCTATGCTGCGCCTGGACCAGGGTGCCCTCAATCTGTGCAGGGCTGCTATGCTGTGCCTGGACCAGGGTGCCCTCAATCTGTGCAGGGCTGCTATGCTGCGCCTGGACCAGGGTGCCCTCAATCTGTGCAGGGCTGCTATGCTGTGCCTGGACCAGGGTGCCCTCAATCTGTGCAGGGCTGCTATGCTGTGCCTGGACCAGGGTGCCCTCAATCTGTGCAGGGCTGCTATGCTGTGCCTGGACCAGGGTGCCCTCAATCTGTGCAGGGCTGCTATGCTGTGCCTGGACCAGGGTGCCCTCAATCTGTGCAGGGCTGCTATGCTGTGCCTGGACCAGGGTGCCCTCAATCTGTGCAGGGCTGCTATGCTGTGCCTGGACCAGGGTGCCCTCAATCTGTGCAGGGCTGCTATGCTGTGCCTGGACCAGGGTGCCCTCAATCTGTGCAGGGCTGCTATGCTGCGCCTGGACCAGGGTGCCCTCAATCTGTGCAGGGCTGCTATGCTGCGCCTGGACCAGGGTGCCCTCAATCTGTGCAGGGCTGCTATGCTGTGCCTGGACCAGGGTGCCCTCAATCTGTGCAGGGCTGCTATGCTGTGCCTGGACCAGGGTGCCCTCAATCTGTGCAGGGCTGCTATGCTGTGCCTGGACCAGGGTGCCCTCAATCTGTGCAGGGCTGCTATGCTGTGCCTGGACCAGGGTGCCCTCAATCTCAATCTGCGCCTGGACCAGGGTGCCCTCAATCTGTGCAGGGCTGCTATGCTGCGCCTGGACCAGGGTGCCCTCAATCTGTGCAGGGCTGCTATGCTGCGCCTGGACCAGGGTGCCCTCAATCTGCAGGGTGCAGGGCTGGACCAGGGTGCCCTCAATCTGTGCAGGGCTGCTATGCTGTGCCTGGACCAGGGTGCCCTCAATCTGTGCAGGGCTGCTATGCTGTGCCTGGACCAGGGTGCCCTCAATCTGTGCAGGGCTGCTATGCTGCGCCTGGACCAGGGTGCCCTCAATCTGTGCAGGGCTCAATCTGTGCCTGACCAGGGCTCAATCTGTGCATGCTGTGCCTGGACCAGGGTGCCCTCAATCTGTGCAGGGCTGCTATGCTGTGCCTGGACCAGGGTGCCCTCAATCTGTGCAGGGCTGCTATGCTGTGCCTGGACCAGGGTGCCCTCAATCTGTGCAGGGCTGCTATGCTGTGCCTGGACCAGGGTGCCCTCAATCTGTGCAGGGCTGCTATGCTGCGCCTGGACCAGGGTGCCCTCAAATGCTGTGCCTGGACCAGGGTGCCCTCAATCTGTGCAGGGCTGCTATGCTGTGCCTGGACCAGGGTGCCCTCAATCTGTGCAGGGCTGCTATGCTGTGCCTGGACCAGGGGGTGCCCTCAATCTGTGCAGGGCTGCTATGCTGCGCCTGGACCAGGGTGCCCCCTCAATCTGTGCAGGGCTGCTATGCTGTGCCTGGACCAGGGTGCCCTCAATCTGTGCAGGGCTGCTATGCTGTGCCTGGACCAGGGTGCCCTCAATCTGTGCAGGGCTGCTATGCTGTGCCTGGACCAGGGTGCCCTCAATCTGTGCAGGGCTGCTATGCTGTGCCTGGACCAGGGTGCCCTCAATCTGTGCAGGGCTGCTATGCTGTGCCTGGACCAGGGTGCCCTCAATCTGTGCAGGGCTGCTATGCTGTGCCTGGACCAGGGTGCCCTCAATCTGTGCAGGGCTGCTATGCTGCACCTGGACCAGGGTGCCCTCAATCTGTGCAGGGCTGCTATGCTGCGCCTGGACCAGGGTGCCCTCAATCTGTGCAGGGCACAATGAAATCTCAAGGCTACAAAGGCATTCTGGAGCGAAACGTACTGCCCAGTGTCAGAAAGCTCTGTCTCAGTCGCAGGTCCTCCAACAGGATAATGACCCAAAGCACACAGCTAAACGCACCCAAGAATGGAGAACAACAAAACATTGGACTATTCTGAAGTGGCCTTCTATGAGTCCTGATCTGAATCCTATCGAACATCTATGGAAAGAGCTGAAACTTACAGTCTGGAGAAAGCACCCATCAACCCTGAGACAGCTGGAGCAGTTTGCTCAGGAAGAATGGGCCGAACTACCTGCTAACAGGTGCAGAAGGCTCACTACAGAAAATGTTTGATTGCTGCGATTGCCTCTGAAGGTTGAGCAACAAAACATTATGATAAGGTTTCCATCATTTTTGTCCATGTCATTTTCATTTTGTTGTATTATTTACAGTATTATGTTGAATAAAAAATATAAAGCAAAGTCTGATTTCTATTAAATATGGAATAAACAATGGTGGATACCAATTACTTTGGTCAGTTATTTCAGAGAAAATTGTGGAGGGGTACCAACACATTTGAGCAGGTCTGTATATCCCTCTAAATACCCCTCCATGTACCCCTGATTTTTTGTTGTTGAGTAAATATTTTTTTTAAAGTCAAAAACAATTCCGGGGGAAGACCCCCCTGACCCCAAGTCCACTGTTTGTCTGCCCCAATATCTACAATGCAATTTTTATCCCTTGGTTCTGAGGCTGTTTGATCAATAGGGCCAACAGCTTGTTGAGTCGTGTTGTCAAATTGAAAGAGAAGATGATAAGTGATATTTTTTCTCCATTTGAGACTAGGCTGATGTAGTTTGGTTTAGGCTACCTTTACTTGTTACCAACAGTGATACATTCTAGGCATTCTATTTCTATGATGTTGATAACTCTATGTTTTATCTGTTGTTGTTTTCATGTTGGTTTTACATAATTAACTAAGTATCCCTTGATCCTAATCTAGCACATTCTTTGTACTCCACCACACCAATCCTCTATTTCCCCTGGCTACTATGACTCCCAGGTGTTCCTCAGAGGGAGAGAGAGAGAGAGAGAGAGAGAGAGAGAGAGACTATTTGCACATAATATGTCATTTGAAATGTCTATAATATTTTGGGACTTTTCTGAGTGTAATTCATTTTTATTGTTTATTATCTACTTCACTTGCTTTTGCAATGTTAACATATGTTTCCCATGCCAATAAAGACAAATTGAAATTGATAGAGTGTGTGTGAGTGTGTGGGGGTGGACGTGAGCATCATCCATTCCTCCGTGCTATAATATAGCCTCAGTGGATGGATGGACAGATGGAGGGATGGTTGATGCTTTCTTGTTTTGAAGCTTGTTATCCTCCCAGTGCCCAGGTGACTGACACAGATCATAAACCATGTCTCCCTCTCCTTATCCCCTCTTCCCCTCCTCATCCTCCCTTCCTCCCATCCTCCCTTCCTCCCTTCCTCTTCTCCCCACAGTTTTAAAGCACGTTTGTTTCAACTCTACTCCTTTTGCCAAAGGGTGGAGAGACATTATTTTCAGTTTTTAATATGATATATGAGTGAGACTAACTAACAGAATCAATGGGAGATCCCCAGCCGGTAATTCGAGAGTCAGCCCCAAAAATTTCTTGGGGGGGGGGCTCACAGGGAGTATGGCTATGCCAGGTAGGAGACCTGTGCAAACTTCCTGTGGTTACCGGGGGGCTAGAGAGACCGGGCAGGCACCGTGTTATGCAGTGGTGCGCACGGTGTCCCCAGTGCGGGTGCATAGCCCGGTGAGGTATATTCCAGCTCCTCGTATCGGCCGGGCTAGAGTGGGCATCGAGCCAGGTAAGGTTGGGCAGCCTCGGTGCTCAAGAGCTCCAGTGCGCCTGCACGGTCCGGTCTATCCAGTACCACCTCCACACCCCAGCCCTCCGGTAGCAGCTCCCCGCACCAGGCTTCCTGTGCGTGTCCTCGGTTCAGTACCACCAGTACCAGCACCACGCATCAGGCCTACAGTGCAGCCTCGCCTCCTCCAGCGCTGCCGGAGCCTTTCTCCTCTCCTGCGCTGTCGGAGTCTCTCAGCGCAGCCAGAGCTGCCAGCCTGTTCAGCGCAGCCAGAGCTGCCAGCCTGCATGGAGCAGCCAGAGCTGCCAGCCTGCATGGAGCAGCCAGAGCTGCCAGCCTGTTCAGCGCAGCCAGAGCTGCCAGTCTGCATGGAGCAGCCAGAGCTGTCAGTCTGCATGGAGCAGTCAGAGCTGTCAGTCTGCAAGGAGCTGTCAGTCTGCATGGAGCAGCCTGAGCTGTCAGTCTGCATGGAGCAGCCAGAGCTGCCAGTCTGCATGGAGCAGCCAGAGCTGTCAGTCTGCAAGGAGCTGTCAGTCTGCATGGAGCAGCCAGAGCTGTCAGTCTGCATGGAGCAGCCAGAGCTGCCAGTCTGCATGGAACAGCCAGAGCTGTCAGTCTGCAAGGAGCTGTCAGTCTGCATGGAGCAGCCAGAGCTGTCAGTCTGCATGGAGCAGCCAGAGATGTCAGTCTGCATGGAGCAGCCAGAGCTGTCAGTCTGCATGAAGCAGCCCGAGCCGCCAGTCAGCATGGAGCAGCCAGATCTTTCAGTCTGCCAGGATCCGCCAGTCAGCCAGACTCTTCCAGATCCACCAGTCAGCCAGACTCTTCCAGATCCGCCAGTCAGCCAGACTCTTCCAGATCCGCCAGTCAGCCAGACTCTTCCAGATCTGCCAGTCAGCCACTCTTCCAGATCTGCCAGTCACCAGACTCTTCCAGATCTGCCAGTCAACCAGACTCTTCCAGATCTGCCAGTCAGCCAGACTCTTCCAGATCTGCCAGTCAGTCAGACTCGTCCAGATCTGCCAGTCAGCCACTCTTCCAGATCTGCCAGTCAACCAGACTCTTCCAGATCTGCCAGTCAACCAGACTCTTCCAGATCTGCCAGTCAACCAGACTCTTCCAGATCTGCCAGTCAGCCAGAACTGCCAGTCGGCCAGGATCTGCCAGTCGGCCAGGATCCGCCAGTCAGCCAGGATCCGCCAGTCAGCCAGGATCTGCCAGTCAGCCAGGATCTGCTGAAACCACCAGCCAGCCAGGATCTGGTAGATCTACCTACCTGCCTGAGCTTCCTCTCACTCCTGAGCTTTCTCTCACTCCCGAGCTTTCTCTCACTCCCGAGCTTTCTCTCACTCCCGAGCTTTCTCTCACTCCCGAGCTTTCTCTCACTCCCGAGCTTCCCCTCACTCCCGAGCATCCCCTCACTCCCGAGCTTCCCCTCACTCCCGAGCTGTCCTTCAGTCCCGATCTGCTCCTCAGTCCAGTGGGTTTCTGGGTGAGGACTACTAGGCCATGGTCGGCGGCGAGGGTGGACTATCCAGGGACGCGAGGAGAGGGGACTAAGACATTAACTGAGTGGGTTCCACGTCCCGCGCCGGAGCCGCCACCATGGACAGACGCCCACCCGGACCCTCCCTATTGTTTTGAGGTGCGTTCGGGAGTCCGCACCTTAGGGGGGTTCTGTCACGCCCTGGTCTAAGTATTTTGTGTTTTTCTTCATGTATTGGGTCAGGCCAGGGTGTGGCATGGGGTTTTTGTATTGTGGTGTGTTTTGTCTTGGGGTTTTGGTGTGTATGTATTGGGATTGTAGCTAGTGGGGTTATCTAGCAAGGTCTATGGCTGTCTGGAGTGGTTCTCAATCAGAGGCAGGTGTTTATCGTTGTCTGATTGGGAACCATATTTAGGCAGCCATATTCTTTGAGTTTGTCGTAGGTGATTGTCCTTAGTGTCTTTGTTCCTGTCGCTGTGTTAGTTGACACAAGTATAGGCTGTTTCGGTTTTCGTTACGTTTATTGTTTTGTAGTGTTTTGTGTTAATTCGTGTTACGTTTGTTCATTAAACATGGATCGCAATCTACACGCTGCATTTTGGTCCGACTCTCCTTCACACCTAGAAAACCGTTACAGAGGACATTCCATCCTTTATGTGTTCTACTGTTCTAACTCACAACAGTCAGATTGATCAGAGGACATTCCATCCTTTATGTGTTTTACTGTTCTAACTCACAACAGTCAGATTGATCTGAGGACATTCCATCCATCCTTTATGTGTTCTACTGTTCTAACTCACAACAGTCAGATTGATCTGAGGACATTCCATCCATCCTTTATGTGTTCTACTGTTCTAACTCACAACAGTCAGATTGATCTGAGGACATTCCATCCATCCTTTATGTGTTCTACTGTTCTAACTCACAACAGTCAGATTGATCTGAGGACATTCCATCCATCCTTTATGTGTTCTACTGTTCTAACTCACAACAATCAGATTGATCTGTTCTACTGTTCTAACTCACAACAGAGGACATTCCATCCATCCTTTATGTGTTCTACTGTTCTAACTCACAACAGTCAGATTGATCTGAGGACATTCCATCCTTTATGTGTTCTACTGTTCTAACTCACAACAGTCAGATTGATCTGAGGACATTCCATCCATCCTTTATGTGTTCTACTGTTCTAACTCACAACAGTCAGATTGATCTGAGGACATTCCATCCATCCTTTATGTGTTCTACTGTTCTAACTCACAACAGTCAGATTGATCTGAGGACATTCCATCCATCCTTTATGTCATAGCCTATCAGCTCCATGAACACAGGACATGTCATCATCATCATCACCCATCATCGTGACCTGAGCGCTCATACTGGACCTTGGTTAGGAACCGTGTTCTGCTGTCATAGTGGACCTTGGTTTGGAACCGTGTTCTGCTGTCATAGTGGACCTTGGTTAGGAACCGTGTTCTGCTGTCATAGTGGACCTTGGTTAGGAACCGTGTTCTGCTGTCATAGTGGACCTTGGTTAGGAACCGTGTTCTGCTGTCATAGTGGACCTTGGTTAGGAACCATGTTCTGCTGTCATAGTGGACCTTGGTTAGGAACCGTGTTCTGCTGTCATAGTGGACCTTGGTTAGGAACCGTGTTCTCCTGTGTTGTGTCTTTGGCATCATTAAAGTGAAGACTATTATTTTATCAAATCAATTCTCTGTAATTATTATTACGTGATTAAACTGATTTAATCATGTAAATGTAATTGACTAGGAAGTCGAGGCACCTAGGAAAATGTTCAGATTACAAAAAATTTATTTTCCTAATATAACTTTTCAGATATTTTAATATCTGATCAATTAGTCTTCTAATTAATTAATTATTCTTTACCTCACGTTAGTCTCATTCCAAACATTGTAAATTGTTGGTTAACTGCACGAACCCAGTCTTCACTCTGAATCATCCATACACCAAGTGTCTTAGTCATTTATTTACTAACTAACTAAATAATCACAGAAATGCATAAACAAACAAACAGTAGATATGGTTACAGGGAAATGATAGGGGATGTGCCCTAGTGGGCTAAACCGGTATGACGGCTTGGTAGACAAAGGGACTGAGAAGGGAGCGAAAGACAAGTTACTACACCGTTGATAGTTAATAATTGAAATGCTAATTTGCACATGAACACTCACTCATTCGGGAATAATTGCAATCAATATATATATTTACGCTCAGTGTGTCGTCTGGGTCTCTGCTGGAATTGTCCGTCTTTCTGTTGGAAGTTCAGATGAACTTCTCTTTGCGTCCCTGGAGGCTTTCGGGGTTAGAATGGATACCTCAGAGTTCCATTCAGAAATGTTCTTATAGATTAGATGTTTCGGCGGTTGTCGGTCTTCACAGTCAGTCGACATAAATTCTAGCTGCAGACTAGTAATTCGTATCGAAGATTTGCTCTTATTCTGTCAGTATCGATATTCTCAGAGTTGAACGATTTCCACCAGTGTAGCCAATGTTCCATGTGGTTTGGTCAGGAATTGAACAACCGAGGAAAGCATGGTCTCTATTCAAACCTTAGCCCTCTCGGTAATCGAGGTACACTTGGTCTCTACTCAAACCTTAGCCCTCTCAGTAACCGAGGTGCGCTTGGTCTCTACTCAAACCTTAGCCCTCTCAGTAACCGAGGTGTGCTTGGTCTCTACTCAAACCTTAGCCCTCTCGGTAACCGAGGTGCGCTTGGTCTCTACTCAAACCTTAGCCCTCTCGGTAACCGAGGTGTGCTTGGTCTCTACTCAAACCTTAGCCCTCTCGGTAACCGAGGTGTGCTTGGTCTCTACACAAACCTTAGCTCT